>NW_027487072.1:0-17902 GCF_050908995.1 Andrena cerasifolii | reverse complement strand
TGTTCGTTAGTTCGTTTGTTTGTTTGTTCGTTTGTTCGTTTGTTCGTTTGTTCGGTTGTTCGTTTGTTCGTTTGTTCGTTTGTTCGTTTGTTCGTTTGTTCGTTTGTTCGTTTGTTCGTTTGTTCGTTTGTTCGTTGGTTCGTTGGTTCGTTGGTTCGTTGGTTCGTTTGTTCGTTTGTTCGTTTGTTCGTTTGTTCGTTTGTTCGTTTGTTCGTTTGTTCGTTTGTTCGTTTGTTCGTTTGTTCGTTTGTTCGTTTGTTCGTTTGTTCGTTTGTTCGTTTGTTCGTTTGTTCGTTTGTTCGTTTGTTCGTTTGTTCGTTTGTTCGTTTGTTCGTTTGTTCGTTTGTTCGTTTGTTCGTTTGTTCGTTTGTTCGTTTGTTCGTTTGTTCGTTTGTTCGTTTGTTCGTTTGTTCGTTTGTTCGTTTGTTCGTTTGTTCGTTTGTTCGTTTGTTCGTTTGTTCGTTTGTTCGTTTGTTCGTTTGTTCGTTTGTTCGTTTGTTCGTTGGTTCGTTGGTTCGTTGGTTCGTTGGTTCGTTGGTTCGTTGGTTCGTTGGTTCGTTGGTTCGTTGGTTCGTTTGTTCGTTGGTTCGTTGGTTCGTTTGTTCGTTTGTTCGTTGGTTCGTTGGTTCGTTGGTTCGTTGGTTCGTTGGTTCGTTGGTTCGTTGGTTCGTTGGTTCGTTGGTTCGTTGGTTCGTTGGTTCGTTGGTTCGTTGGTTCGTTGGTTCGTTGGTTCGTTGGTTCGTTGGTTCGTTGTTTCGTTGTTTCGTTGTTTCGTTGTTTCGTTGGTTCGTTGTTTCGATGGTTCTTTTGTTTCTTTGTCTCTTTGTTCGTTTGTTCGTTTGTTCGTTTGTTCATTTGTTCTTTTGTTCGTTTGTTCGTTTGTTCGTTGGTTCGTTGGTTCGTTGGTTCGTTGGTTCGGTGGTTCGTTGTTTCGTTGTTTCGTTGGTTCGTTGATTCGTTGGTTCGTTGGTTCGTTGGTTCGTTGGTTCGTTGGTTCGTTGGTTCGTTGGTTCGTTGGTTCGTTGGTTCGTTGGTTCGTTGGTTCGTTGGTTCGTTTGTTCGTTGGTTCGTTGGTTCGTTGGTTCGTTGGTTCGTTGGTTCGTTGGTTCGTTGGTTCGTTGGTTCGTTGGTTCGTTGGTTCGTTGGTTCGTTGGTTCGTTGGCTCGTTGGCTCGTTGGTTCGTTGGTTCGTTGGTTCGTTGGTTCGTTGGTTCGTTGGTTCGTTGGTTCGTTGGATCGTTGGTTCGTTGGTTCGTTGGTTCGTTGTTTCGTTGTTTCGTTGTTTCGTTGTTTCGTTGTTTCGTTGTTTCGTTGTTTCGTTTGTTCGTTTGTTCGTTTGTTCGTTTGTTCGTTTGTTCGTTTGTTCGTTTGTTCGTTTGTTCGTTTGTTCGTTTGTTCGTTTGTTCGTTTGTTCGTTTGTTCGTTTGTTCGTTTGTTCGTTTGTTCGTTGGTTCGTTGGTTCGTTGTTTCGTTGTTTCGTTGTTTCGTTGTTTCGTTGTTTCGTTGTTTCGTTGTTTCGTTGTTTCGTTGTTTCGTTGTTTCGTTGTTTCGTTGTTTCGTTGGTTCGTTGGTTCGTTGTTTCGTTGTTTCGTTGTTTCGTTGTTTCGTTGTTTCGTTGTTTCGTTGTTTCGTTGTTTCGTTGTTTCGTTGTTTCGTTGTTTCGTTGTTTCGTTGTTTCGTTGTTTCGTTGTTTCGTTGTTTCGTTGTTTCGTTGTTTCGTTGTTTCGTTGTTTCGTTGTTTCGTTGTTTCGTTGGTTCTTTTGTTTCTTTGTCTCTTTGTTCGTTTGTTCGTTTGTTCGTTTGTTCATTTGTTCTTTTGTTCGTTTGTTCGTTGGTTCGTTGGTTCGTTGGTTCGCTGGTTCGTTGGTTCGTTGGTTCTTTGGCTCGTTGGTTCGTTGGTTCGAAGGTTCGTTGTTTCGTTGTTTCGTTGTTTCGTTGTTTCGTTGTTTCGTTGTTTCGTTGTTTCGTTGTTTCGTTGTTTCGTTGTTTCGTTGTTTCGTTGTTTCGTTGTTTCGTTGTTTCGTTGTTTCGTTGTTTCGTTGTTTCGTTGTTTCGTTGTTTCGTTGTTTCGTTGTTTCGTTGTTTCGTTGTTTCGTTGTTTCGTTGTTTCGTTGTTTCGTTGTTTCGTTGTTTCGTTGTTTCGTTGTTTCGTTGTTTCGTTGTTTCGTTGTTTCGTTGTTTCGTTGTTTCGTTGTTTCGTTGTTTCGTTGTTTCGTTGTTTCGTTGTTTCGTTGTTTCGTTGTTTCGTTGTTTCGTTGTTTCGTTGTTTCGTTGTTTCGTTGGTTCTTTGTCTCTTTGTTCGTTTGTTCGTTTGTTCGTTTGTTCGTTTGTTCATTTGTTCTTTTGTTCGTTTGTTCGTTGGTTCGTTGGTTCGTTGGTTCGTTGGTTCGTTGGTTCGTTGGTTCGTTGGTTCGTTGGATCGTTGGTTCGTTGGTTTGAAGGTTCGTTGTTTCGTTGTTTCGTTGTTTCGTTGTTTCGTTGTTTCGTTGTTTCGTTGTTTCGTTGTTTCGTTGTTTCGTTGTTTCGTTGTTTCGTTGTTTCGTTGTTTCGTTGTTTCGTTGTTTCGTTGTTTCGTTGTTTCGTTGTTTCGTTGTTTCGTTGTTTCGTTGTTTCGTTGTTTCGTTGTTTCGTTGTTTCGTTGTTTCGTTGTTTCGTTGTTTCGTTGTTTCGTTGTTTCGTTGTTTCGTTGTTTCGTTGTTTCGTTGTTTCGTTGTTTCGTTGTTTCGTTGTTTCGTTGTTTCGTTGTTTCGTTGTTTCGTTGTTTCGTTGTTTCGTTGTTTCGTTGTTTCGTTGTTTCGTTGTTTCGTTGTTTCGTTGTTTCGTTGTTTCGTTGTTTCGTTGTTTCGTTGTTTCGTTGTTTCGTTGTTTCGTTGTTTCGTTGTTTCGTTGTTTCGTTGTTTCGTTGTTTCGTTGTTTCGTTGTTTCGTTGTTTCGTTGTTTCGTTGTTTCGTTGTTTCGTTGTTTCGTTGTTTCGTTGGTTCTTTTGTTTCTTTGTCTCTTTGTTCGTTTGTTCGTTTGTTCGTTTGTTCATTTGTTCTTTTGTTCGTTTGTTCGTTGGTTCGTTGGTTCGTTGGTTCGCTGGTTCGTTGGTTCGTTGGTTCTTTGGCTCGTTGCTTCGTTAGTTCGTTGGTTCGTTTGTTCGTTTGTTCGTTTGTTCGTTTGTTCGTTTGTTCGTTTGTTCGTTTGTTCGGTTGTTCGTTTGTTCGTTTGTTCGTTTGTTCGTTTGTTCGTTTGTTCGTTTGTTCGTTTGTTCGTTTGTTCGTTGGTTCGCTGGTTCGTTGGTTCGTTTGTTCGTTGGTTCGTTGGTTCGTTGGTTCGTTGGTTCGTTGGTTCGTTGGTTCGTTGGTTCGTTGGTTCGTTGGTTCGTTGGATCGTTGGTTCGTTGGTTCGAAGGTTCGTTGGTTCGTTGGATCGTTGGATCGTTGTTTCGTTGTTTCGTTGGTTCTTTTGTTTCTTTGTCTCTTTGTTCGTTTGTTCGTTTGTTCGTTTGTTCGTTTGTTCGTTTGTTCGGTTGTTCGTTTGTTCGTTTGTTCGTTTGTTCGTTTGTTCGTTTGTTCGTTTGTTCGTTTGTTCGTTTGTTCGTTGGTTCGTTGGTTCGTTGGTTCGTTGGTTCGTTTGTTCGTTTGTTCGTTTGTTCGTTTGTTCGTTTGTTCGTTGGTTCGTTGGTTCGTTGGTTCGTTGGTTCGTTGGTTCGTTTGTTCGTTGGTTCGTTGGTTCGTTGGTTCGTTGTTTCGTTGTTTCGTTGTTTCGTTGTTTCGTTGTTTCGTTGTTTCGTTGTTTCGTTGTTTCGTTGTTTCGTTGTTTCGTTGTTTCGTTGTTTCGTTGTTTCGTTGGTTCTTTGTCTCTTTGTTCGTTTGTTCGTTTGTTCGTTTGTTCGTTTGTTCATTTGTTCTTTTGTTCGTTTGTTCGTTGGTTCGTTGGTTCGTTGGTTCGTTGGTTCGTTGGTTCGTTGGTTCGTTGGTTCGTTGGATCGTTGGTTCGTTGGTTTGAAGGTTCGTTGTTTCGTTGTTTCGTTGTTTCGTTGTTTCGTTGTTTCGTTGTTTCGTTGTTTCGTTGTTTCGTTGTTTCGTTGTTTCGTTGTTTCGTTGTTTCGTTGTTTCGTTGTTTCGTTGTTTCGTTGTTTCGTTGTTTCGTTGTTTCGTTGTTTCGTTGTTTCGTTGTTTCGTTGTTTCGTTGTTTCGTTGTTTCGTTGTTTCGTTGTTTCGTTGTTTCGTTGTTTCGTTGTTTCGTTGTTTCGTTGTTTCGTTGTTTCGTTGTTTCGTTGTTTCGTTGTTTCGTTGTTTCGTTGTTTCGTTGTTTCGTTGTTTCGTTGTTTCGTTGTTTCGTTGTTTCGTTGTTTCGTTGTTTCGTTGTTTCGTTGTTTCGTTGTTTCGTTGTTTCGTTGTTTCGTTGTTTCGTTGTTTCGTTGTTTCGTTGTTTCGTTGTTTCGTTGTTTCGTTGTTTCGTTGTTTCGTTGTTTCGTTGTTTCGTTGTTTCGTTGTTTCGTTGTTTCGTTGTTTCGTTGTTTCGTTGGTTCTTTTGTTTCTTTGTCTCTTTGTTCGTTTGTTCGTTTGTTCGTTTGTTCATTTGTTCTTTTGTTCGTTTGTTCGTTGGTTCGTTGGTTCGTTGGTTCGCTGGTTCGTTGGTTCGTTGGTTCTTTGGCTCGTTGCTTCGTTAGTTCGTTGGTTCGTTTGTTCGTTTGTTCGTTTGTTCGTTTGTTCGTTTGTTCGTTTGTTCGTTTGTTCGGTTGTTCGTTTGTTCGTTTGTTCGTTTGTTCGTTTGTTCGTTTGTTCGTTTGTTCGTTTGTTCGTTTGTTCGTTGGTTCGCTGGTTCGTTGGTTCGTTTGTTCGTTGGTTCGTTGGTTCGTTGGTTCGTTGGTTCGTTGGTTCGTTGGTTCGTTGGTTCGTTGGTTCGTTGGTTCGTTGGATCGTTGGTTCGTTGGTTCGAAGGTTCGTTGGTTCGTTGGATCGTTGGATCGTTGTTTCGTTGTTTCGTTGGTTCTTTTGTTTCTTTGTCTCTTTGTTCGTTTGTTCGTTTGTTCGTTTGTTCGTTTGTTCGTTTGTTCGGTTGTTCGTTTGTTCGTTTGTTCGTTTGTTCGTTTGTTCGTTTGTTCGTTTGTTCGTTTGTTCGTTTGTTCGTTGGTTCGTTGGTTCGTTGGTTCGTTGGTTCGTTTGTTCGTTTGTTCGTTTGTTCGTTTGTTCGTTTGTTCGTTGGTTCGTTGGTTCGTTGGTTCGTTGGTTCGTTGGTTCGTTTGTTCGTTGGTTCGTTGGTTCGTTGGTTCGTTGGTTCGTTGGTTCGTTGGTTCGTTGGTTCGTTGGTTCGTTGGTTCGTTGGTTCGTTGGTTCGTTGGTTCGTTGGCTCGTTGGCTCGTTGGTTCGTTGGTTCGTTGGTTCGTTGGTTCGTTGGTTCGTTGGTTCGTTGGTTCGTTGGATCGTTGGTTCGTTGGTTCGTTGGTTCGTTGTTTCGTTGTTTCGTTGTTTCGTTGTTTCGTTGTTTCGTTGTTTCGTTGTTTCGTTTGTTCGTTTGTTCGTTTGTTCGTTTGTTCGTTTGTTAGTTTGTTCGTTTGTTCGTTTGTTCGTTTGTTCGTTTGTTCGTTTGTTCGTTTGTTCGTTTGTTCGTTTGTTCGTTGGTTCGTTGGTTCGTTGTTTCGTTGTTTCGTTGTTTCGTTGTTTCGTTGTTTCGTTGTTTCGTTGTTTCGTTGTTTCGTTGTTTCGTTGTTTCGTTGTTTCGTTGTTTCGTTGGTTCGTTGGTTCGTTGTTTCGTTGTTTCGTTGTTTCGTTGTTTCGTTGTTTCGTTGTTTCGTTGTTTCGTTGTTTCGTTGTTTCGTTGTTTCGTTGTTTCGTTGTTTCGTTGTTTCGTTGTTTCGTTGTTTCGTTGTTTCGTTGTTTCGTTGTTTCGTTGTTTCGTTGTTTCGTTGTTTCGTTGGTTCTTTTGTTTCTTTGTCTCTTTGTTCGTTTGTTCGTTTGTTCGTTTGTTCATTTGTTCTTTTGTTCGTTTGTTCGTTGGTTCGTTGGTTCGTTGGTTCGCTGGTTCGTTGGTTCGTTGGTTCTTTGGCTCGTTGGTTCGTTGGTTCGAAGGTTCGTTGTTTCGTTGTTTCGTTGTTTCGTTGTTTCGTTGTTTCGTTGTTTCGTTGTTTCGTTGTTTCGTTGTTTCGTTGTTTCGTTGTTTCGTTGTTTCGTTGTTTCGTTGTTTCGTTGTTTCGTTGTTTCGTTGTTTCGTTGTTTCGTTGTTTCGTTGTTTCGTTGTTTCGTTGTTTCGTTGTTTCGTTGTTTCGTTGTTTCGTTGTTTCGTTGTTTCGTTGTTTCGTTGTTTCGTTGTTTCGTTGTTTCGTTGTTTCGTTGTTTCGTTGTTTCGTTGTTTCGTTGTTTCGTTGTTTCGTTGTTTCGTTGTTTCGTTGTTTCGTTGTTTCGTTGTTTCGTTGGTTCTTTTGTTTCTTTGTCTCTTTGTTCGTTTGTTCGTTTGTTCGTTTGTTCATTTGTTCTTTTGTTCGTTTGTTCGTTGGTTCGTTGGTTCGTTGGTTCGTTGGTTCGTTGGTTCGTTGGTTCGTTGGATCGTTGGTTCGTTGGTTCGAAGGTTCGTTGTTTCGTTGTTTCGTTGTTTCGTTGTTTCGTTGTTTCGTTGTTTCGTTGTTTCGTTGTTTCGTTGTTTCGTTGTTTCGTTGTTTCGTTGTTTCGTTGTTTCGTTGTTTCGTTGTTTCGTTGTTTCGTTGTTTCGTTGTTTCGTTGTTTCGTTGTTTCGTTGTTTCGTTGTTTCGTTGTTTCGTTGTTTCGTTGTTTCGTTGTTTCGTTGTTTCGTTGTTTCGTTGTTTCGTTGTTTCGTTGTTTCGTTGTTTCGTTGTTTCGTTGTTTCGTTGTTTCGTTGTTTCGTTGTTTCGTTGTTTCGTTGTTTCGTTGTTTCGTTGTTTCGTTGTTTCGTTGTTTCGTTGTTTCGTTGTTTCGTTGTTTCGTTGTTTCGTTGTTTCGTTGTTTCGTTGTTTCGTTGTTTCGTTGTTTCGTTGTTTCGTTGTTTCGTTGTTTCGTTGTTTCGTTGTTTCGTTGTTTCGTTGTTTCGTTGTTTCGTTGTTTCGTTGTTTCGTTGTTTCGTTGTTTCGTTGGTTCTTTTGTTTCTTTGTCTCTTTGTTCGTTTGTTCGTTTGTTCGTTTGTTCATTTGTTCTTTTGTTCGTTTGTTCGTTGGTTCGTTGGTTCGTTGGTTCGCTGGTTCGTTGGTTCGTTGGTTCTTTGGCTCGTTGCTTCGTTAGTTCGTTGGTTCGTTTGTTCGTTTGTTCGTTTGTTCGTTTGTTCGTTTGTTCGTTTGTTCGTTTGTTCGGTTGTTCGTTTGTTCGTTTGTTCGTTTGTTCGTTTGTTCGTTTGTTCGTTTGTTCGTTTGTTCGTTTGTTCGTTGGTTCGCTGGTTCGTTGGTTCGTTTGTTCGTTGGTTCGTTGGTTCGTTGGTTCGTTGGTTCGTTGGTTCGTTGGTTCGTTGGTTCGTTGGTTCGTTGGTTCGTTGGATCGTT
The DNA here is from genome assembly GCF_050908995.1 of Andrena cerasifolii. Taxonomy (NCBI): domain Eukaryota; kingdom Metazoa; phylum Arthropoda; class Insecta; order Hymenoptera; family Andrenidae; genus Andrena; species Andrena cerasifolii. The sequence goes on along the minus strand of NW_027487072.1, from coordinate 10,432 downwards.
GGTTCGTTGGTTCGAAGGTTCGTTGGTTCGTTGGATCGTTGGATCGTTGTTTCGTTGTTTCGTTGGTTCTTTTGTTTCTTTGTCTCTTTGTTCGTTTGTTCGTTTGTTCGTTTGTTCGTTTGTTCGTTTGTTCGGTTGTTCGTTTGTTCGTTTGTTCGTTTGTTCGTTTGTTCGTTTGTTCGTTTGTTCGTTTGTTCGTTTGTTCGTTGGTTCGTTGGTTCGTTGGTTCGTTGGTTCGTTTGTTCGTTTGTTCGTTTGTTCGTTTGTTCGTTTGTTCGTTTGTTCGTTTGTTCGTTTGTTCGTTTGTTCGTTTGTTCGTTTGTTCGTTTGTTCGTTTGTTCGTTTGTTCGTTTGTTCGTTTGTTCGTTTGTTCGTTTGTTCGTTTGTTCGTTTGTTCGTTTGTTCGTTTGTTCGTTTGTTCGTTTGTTCGTTTGTTCGTTTGTTCGTTTGTTCGTTTGTTCGTTTGTTCGTTTGTTCGTTTGTTCGTTTGTTCGTTTGTTCGTTTGTTCGTTTGTTCGTTTGTTCGTTTGTTCGTTTGTTCGTTTGTTCGTTTGTTCGTTTGTTCGTTTGTTCGTTTGTTCGTTTGTTCGTTTGTTCGTTTGTTCGTTTGTTCGTTTGTTCGTTTGTTCGTTTGTTCGTTTGTTCGTTTGTTCGTTTGTTCGTTTGTTCGTTTGTTCGTTTGTTCGTTTGTTCGTTTGTTCGTTTGTTCGTTTGTTCGTTTGTTCGTTGGTTCGTTGGTTCGTTGGTTCGTTGGTTCGTTGGTTCGTTGGTTCGTTGGTTCGTTGGTTCGTTGGTTCGTTTGTTCGTTGGTTCGTTGGTTCGTTTGTTCGTTTGTTCGTTGGTTCGTTGGTTCGTTGGTTCGTTGGTTCGTTGGTTCGTTGGTTCGTTGGTTCGTTGGTTCGTTAGTTCGTTGGTTCGTTGGTTCGTTGGTTCGTTGGTTCGTTGTTTCGTTGTTTCGTTGTTTCGTTGGTTCGTTGTTTCGATGGTTCTTTTGTTTCTTTGTCTCTTTGTTCGTTTGTTCGTTTGTTCGTTTGTTCATTTGTTCTTTTGTTCGTTTGTTCGTTTGTTCGTTGGTTCGTTGGTTCGTTGGTTCGTTGGTTCGGTGGTTCGTTGTTTCGTTGTTTCGTTGGTTCGTTGATTCGTTGGTTCGTTGGTTCGTTGGTTCGTTGGTTCGTTGGTTCGTTGGTTCGTTGGTTCGTTGGTTCGTTGGTTCGTTGGTTCGTTGGTTCGTTGGTTCGTTGGTTCGTTGGTTCGTTTGTTCGTTGGTTCGTTGGTTCGTTGGTTCGTTGGTTCGTTGGCTCGTTGGTTCGTTGGTTCGTTGGTTCGTTGGTTCGTTGGTTCGTTGGTTCGTTGGTTCGTTGGTTCGTTGGTTCGTTGGCTCGTTGGCTCGTTGGTTCGTTGGTTCGTTGGTTCGTTGGTTCGTTGGTTCGTTGGTTCGTTGGTTCGTTGGATCGTTGGTTCGTTGGTTCGTTGGTTCGTTGTTTCGTTGTTTCGTTGTTTCGTTGTTTCGTTGTTTCGTTGTTTCGTTGTTTCGTTGTTTCGTTTGTTCGTTTGTTCGTTTGTTCGTTTGTTCGTTTGTTCGTTTGTTCGTTTGTTCGTTTGTTCGTTTGTTCGTTGGTTCGTTGGTTCGTTGTTTCGTTGGTTCGTTGGTTCGTTGGTTCGTTGGTTCGTTGGTTCGTTGGTTCGTTGGTTCGTTGGTTCGTTGGTTCGTTGGTTCGTTGGTTCGTTGGTTCGTTGTTTCGTTGGTTCGTTGTTTCGTTGTTTCGTTGTTTCGTTGTTTCGTTGTTTCGTTGTTTCGTTGTTTCGTTGTTTCGTTGTTTCGTTTGTTCGTTTGTTCGTTTGTTCGTTTGTTCGTTTGTTCGTTTGTTCGTTTGTTCGTTTGTTCGTTTGTTCTTTGTTCGTTTGTTCGTTTGTTCGTTTGTTCGTTGTTTCGTTGGTTCGTTGGTTCGTTGGTTCGTTGGTTCGTTGGTTCGTTGGTTCGTTGTTTCGTTGTTTCGTTGGTTCGTTGTTTCGTTGGTTCTTTTGTTTCTTTGTCTCTTTGTTCGTTTGTTCGTTGGTTCGTTGGTTCGTTGTTTCGTTGTTTCGTTGTTTCGTTGGTTCGTTGTTTCGTTGGTTCTTTTGTTTCTTTGTCTCTTTGTTCGTTTGTTCGTTTGTTCCTTTGTTCTTTTGTTCGTTTGTTCGTTGTTTCGTTGTTTCGTTGTTTCGTTGTTTCGTTGTTTCGTTGTTTCGTTGTTTCGTTGTTTCGTTGTTTCGTTGTTTCGTTGTTTCGTTGTTTCGTTGTTTCGTTGTTTCGTTGTTTCGTTGTTTCGTTGTTTCGTTGTTTCGTTGTTTCGTTGTTTCGTTGTTTCGTTGTTTCGTTGTTTCGTTGTTTCGTTGGTTCTTTTGTTTCTTTGTCTCTTTGTTCGTTTGTTCGTTTGTTCGTTTGTTCATTTGTTCTTTGTTCGTTTGTTCGTTGGTTCGTTGGTTCTTTGGTTCGTTGGTTCGTTGGTTCGTTGGTTCGTTTGTTCGTTTGTTCGTTTGTTCGTTTGTTCGTTTGTTCGTTTGTTCGTTGGTTCGTTGGTTCGTTGGTTCGTTGGTTCGTTTGTTCGTTTGTTCGTTTGTTCGTTTGTTCGTTTGTTCGTTTGTTCGTTGGTTCGTTGGTTCGTTGGTTCGTTTGTTCGTTGGTTCGTTGGTTCGTTGGTTCGTTGGTTCGTTGGTTCGTTGGTTCGTTGGTTCGTTGGATCGTTGGTTCGTTGGTTCGAAGGTTCGTTGGTTCGTTGGATCGTTGGATCGTTGGTTCGTTGGTTCGAAGGTTCGTTGGTTCGTTGGTTCGTCGGTTCGTTGGTTCGTTGGTTCGTTTGTTCGTTGGTTCGTTGGTTCGTTGTTTCGTTGTTTCGTTGTTTCGTTGTTTCGTTGTTTCGTTGTTTCGTTGTTTCGTTGTTTCGTTGTTTCGTTGTTTCGTTGTTTCGTTGTTTCGTTGTTTTGTTGTTTCGTTGTTTCGTTGTTTCGTTGTTTCGTTGTTTCGTTGTTTCGTTGTTTCGTTGTTTCGTTGTTTCGTTGTTTCGTTGTTTCGTTGTTTCGTTTTTTCGTTGTTTCGTTGTTTCGTTGTTTCGTTGTTTCGTTGTTTCGTTGTTTCGTTGTTTCGTTGTTTCGTTGTTTCGTTGTTTCGTTGTTTCGTTGTTTCGTTGTTTCGTTGTTTCGTTGTTTCGTTGTTTCGTTGTTTCGTTGTTTCGTTGTTTCGTTGTTTCGTTGTTTCGTTGTTTCGTTGTTTCGTTGTTTCGTTGTTTCGTTGTTTCGTTGGTTCTTTTGTTTCTTTGTCTCTTTGTTCGTTTGTTCGTTTGTTCGTTTGTTCTTTTGTTCGTTGGTTCGTTGGTTCGTTGGTTCGTTGGTTCGTTGGTTCGTTGGTTCGTTGGTTCTTTGGTTCGTTGGTTCGTTGGTTCGTTTGTTCGTTTGTTCGTTTGTTCGTTTGTTCGTTTGTTCGTTGGTTCGTTGTTTCGTTGTTTCGTTGTTTCGTTGTTTCGTTGTTTCGTTGTTTCGTTGTTTCGTTGTTTCGTTGTTTCGTTGTTTCGTTTTTTCGTTGTTTCGTTGTTTCGTTGTTTCGTTGTTTCGTTGTTTCGTTGTTTCGTTGTTTCGTTGTTTCGTTGTTTCGTTGTTTCGTTGTTTCGTTGTTTCGTTGTTTCGTTGTTTCGTTGTTTCGTTGTTTCGTTGTTTCGTTGTTTCGTTGTTTCGTTGTTTCGTTGTTTCGTTGTTTCGTTGTTTCGTTGTTTCGTTGTTTCGTTGTTTCGTTGTTTCGTTGTTTCGTTGTTTCGTTGTTTCGTTGTTTCGTTGTTTCGTTGTTTCGTTGTTTCGTTGTTTCGTTGTTTCGTTGTTTCGTTGTTTCGTTGGTTCTTTTGTTTCTTTGTCTCTTTGTTCGTTTGTTCGTTTGTTCGTTTGTTCATTTGTTCTTTTGTTCGTTTGTTCGTTGGTTCGCTGGTTCGTTGGTTCGTTGGTTCGTTGGTTCTTTGGTTCGTTGGTTCGTTAGTTCGTTGGTTCGTTTGTTCGTTTGTTCGTTTGTTCGTTTGTTCGTTTGTTCGTTTGTTCGTTGGTTCGTTGGTTCGTTGGTTCGTTGGTTCGTTTGTTCGTTTGTTCGTTTGTTCGTTTGTTCGTTTGTTCGTTTGTTCGTTTGTTCGTTTGTTCGTTGGTTCGTTGGTTCGTTGGTTCGTTGGTTCGTTTGTTCGTTGGTTCGTTGGTTCGTTGGTTCGTTGGTTCGTTGGTTCGTTGGTTCGTTGGTTCGTTGGATCGTTGGTTCGTTGGTTCGAAGGTTCGTTGGTTCGTTGGATCGTTGGATCGTTGGTTCGTTAGTTCGAAGGTTCGTTGGTTCGTCGGTTCGTCGGTTCGTTGGTTCGTTTGTTCGTTGGTTCGTTGTTTGGTTGTTTCGTTGTTTCGTTGTTTCGTTGTTTCGTTGTTTCGTTGTTTCGTTGTTTCGTTGTTTCGTTGTTTCGTTGTTTCGTTGTTTCGTTGTTTCGTTGTTTCGTTGTTTCGTTGTTTCGTTGTTTCGTTGTTTCGTTGTTTCGTTGGTTCGTTGTTTCGTTGTTTCGTTGTTTCGTTGTTTCGTTGTTTCGTTGTTTCGTTGTTTCGTTGTTTCGTTGTTTCTTTGGTTCGTTTGTTTCTTTGTCTGTTTCTTCGTTTGTTCGTTTGTTCGTTTGTTCGTTTGTTCGTTTGTTCGTTTGTTCGTTTGTTCTTTTGTTCGTTTGTTCGTTTCTTCGTTTGCTCGTTTGTTCGTTGTTTCGTTTGTTCGTTTGTTCGTTTGTTCGTTTGTTCGTTTGTTCGTTTGTTCGTTTGTTCGTTTGTTCGTTTGTTCGTTTGTTCGTTTGTTCGTTTGTTCGCTTGTTCGTTTGTTCGTTTGTTCGTTTGTTCGTTTGTTCGTTTGTTCGTTTGTTCGTTTGTTCGCTTGTTCGTTTGTTCGCTTGTTCGTTTGTTCGTTTGTTCGTTTGTTCGTTGGTTCGTTGGTTCGTTGGTTCGTTGGTTCGTTGGTTCGTTGGTTCGTTGGTTCGTTGGTTCGTTGGTTCGTTGGTTCGTTGGTTCGTTGGTTCGTTGGTTCGTTGTTTCGTTGGTTCGTTGGTTCGTTGGTTCGTTGGTTCGTTGGTTCGTTGGTTCGTTGGTTCGTTGGTTCGTTGGTTCGTTGGTTCGTTGGTTCGTTGGTTCGTTGGTTCGTTGGTTCGTTGGTTCGTTGGCTCGTTGGTTCGTTGGTTCGTTGGTTCGTTGGTTCGTTGGTTCGTTGGTTCGTTGGTTCGTTGTTTCGTTGATTCGTTGGTTCGTTGTTTCGTTGGTTCTTTTGTTTCTTTGTCTCTTTGTTCGTTTGTTCGTTTGTTCCTTTGTTCGTTTGTTCGTTTGTTCGTTTGTTCGTTTGTTCGTTTGTTCGTTTGTTCGTTTGTTCGTTTGTTCGTTTGTTCGTTTGTTCGTTTGTTCGTTTGTTCGTTTGTTCGTTTGTTCGTTTGTTCGTTTGTTCGTTTGTTCGTTTGTTCGTTTGTTCGTTTGTTCGTTTGTTCGTTTGTTCGTTTGTTCGTTTGTTCGTTTGTTCGTTTGTTCGTTTGTTCGTTTGTTCGTTTGTTCGTTTGTTCGTTTGTTCGTTTGTTCGTTTGTTCGTTTGTTCGTTTGTTCGTTTGTTCGTTTGTTCGTTTGTTCGTTTGTTCGTTTGTTCGTTTGTTCGTTTGTTCGTTTGTTCGTTTGTTCGTTTGTTCGTTTGTTCGTTTGTTCGTTTGTTCGTTGGTTCGTTGGTTCGTTGGTTCGTTGGTTCGTTGGTTCGTTGGTTCGTTGGTTCGTTGGTTCGATGGTTCGTTGGTTCGTTGGTTCGTTGGTTCGTTGGTTCGTTGGTTCGTTGGTTCGTTGGCTCGTTGGTTCGTTGGTTCGTTGGTTCGTTGGTTCGTTGGTTCGTTGGTTCGTTGTTTCGTTGTTTCGTTGGTTCGTTGTTTCGTTGGTTCTTTTGTTTCTTTGTCTCTTTGTTCGTTTGTTCGTTTGTTCCTTTGTTCTTTTGTTCGTTTGTCGTTGGTTCGTTGGATCGTTGGTTCGTTGGTTCGAAGGTTCGTTGGTTCGTTGGATCGTTGGATCGTTGGTTCGTTGGTTCGAAGGTTCGTTGGTTCGTTGGTTCGTCGGTTCGTTGGTTCGTTGGTTCGTTTGTTCGTTGGTTCGTTGGTTCGTTGGTTCGTTGTTTCGTTGTTTCGTTGTTTCGTTGTTTCGTTGTTTCGTTGTTTCGTTGTTTCGTTGTTTCGTTGTTTCGTTGTTTCGTTGTTTCGTTGTTTCGTTGTTTCGTTGTTTCGTTGTTTCGTTGTTTCGTTGTTTCGTTGTTTCGTTGTTTCGTTGTTTCGTTGTTCGGTTCGTTGGTTTCTTTGTCTGTTTCTTCGTTTGTTCGTTTGTTCGTTTGTTCGTTTGATCGTTTGTTCGTTGGTTCGTTGGTTCTTTTGTTCGTTTGTTCGTTGGTTCGTTGGTTCGTTGGTTCGTTGGTTCGTTGGTTCGTTGGTTCGTTGGTTCGTTGGTTCGTTGGTTCGTTGGTTCGTTGGTTCGTTGGTTCGTTGGTTCGTTGGTTCGTTGTTTCGTTGTTTCGTTGTTTCGTTGTTTCGTTGTTTCGTTGTTTCGTTGTTTCGTTGTTTCGTTGTTTCGTTGTTTCGTTGTTTCGTTGTTTCGTTGTTTCGTTGTTTCGTTGTTTCGTTGTTTCGTTGTTTCGTTGTTTCGTTGTTTCGTTGTTTCGTTGTTTCGTTGTTTCGTTGTTTCGTTGTTTCGTTGTTTCGTTGTTTCGTTGTTTCGTTGTTTCGTTGTTTCGTTGTTTCGTTGTTTCGTTGTTTCGTTGTTTCGTTGTTTCGTTGTTTCGTTGTTTCGTTGTTTCGTTGTTTCGTTGTTTCGTTGTTTCGTTGTTTCGTTGTTTCGTTGTTTCGTTGTTTCGTTGTTTCGTTGTTTCGTTGGTTCTTTTGTTTCTTTGTCTCTTTGTTCGTTTGTTCGTTTGTTCATTTGTTCTTTTGTTCGTTGGTTCGTTGGTTCGTTGGTTCGTTGGTTCGTTGGTTCGTTGGTTCTTTGGTTCGTTGGTTCGTTGGTTCGTTTGTTCGTTTGTTCGTTTGTTCGTTTGTTCGTTTGTTCGTTGGTTCGTTGGTTCGTTGTTTCGTTGTTTCGTTGTTTCGTTGTTTCGTTGTTTCGTTTTTTCGTTGTTTCGTTGTTTCGTTGTTTCGTTGTTTCGTTGTTTCGTTGTTTCGTTGTTTCGTTGTTTCGTTGTTTCGTTGTTTCGTTGTTTCGTTGTTTCGTTGTTTCGTTGTTTCGTTGTTTCGTTGTTTCGTTGTTTCGTTGTTTCGTTGTTTCGTTGTTTCGTTGTTTCGTTGTTTCGTTGTTTCGTTGTTTCGTTGTTTCGTTGTTTCGTTGTTTCGTTGTTTCGTTGTTTCGTTGTTTCGTTGTTTCGTTGGTTCTTTTGTTTCTTTGTCTCTTTGTTCGTTTGTTCGTTTGTTCGTTTGTTCGTTTGTTCACTTGTTCTTTTGTTCGTTTGTTCGTTTGTTCGTTGGTTCGTTGGTTCGTTGGTTCGTTGGTTCGTTGGTTCGTTGGTTCGTTGGTTCTTTGGTTCTTTGGTTCGTTGGTTCGTTGGTTCGTTTGTTCGTTTGTTCGTTTGTTCGTTTGTTCGTTTGTTCGTTTGTTCGTTGGTTCGTTGGTTCGTTGGTTCGTTGGTTCGTTGGTTCGTTGGTTCGTTTGTTCGTTTGTTCGTTTGTTCGTTTGTTCGTTTGTTCGTTGTTTCGTTGTTTCGTTGTTACGTTGTTTCGTTGTTTCGTTGTTTCGTTGTTTCGTTGTTTCGTTGTTTCGTTGTTTCGTTGTTTCGTTGTTTCGTTGTTTCGTTGTTTCGTTGTTTCGTTGTTTCGTTGTTTCGTTGTTTCGTTGTTTCGTTGTTTCGTTGTTTCGTTGTTTCGTTGTTTCGTTGTTTCGTTGTTTCGTTGTTCGTTGTTTCGTTGTTTCGTTGTTTCGTTGTTTCGTTGTTTCGTTGTTTCGTTGTTTCGTTGTTTCGTTGTTTCGTTGTTTCGTTGTTTCGTTGTTTCGTTGTTTCGTTGTTTCTTTTGTTCCTTTGTCTCTTTGTTCGTTTGTTCGTTTGTTCATTTGTTCTTTTGTTCGTTGGTTCGTTGGTTCGTTGGTTCGTTGGTTCGTTGGTTCGTTGGTTCTTTGGTTCGTTGGTTCGTTGGTTCGTTGGTTCGTTTGTTCGTTTGTTCGTTTGTTCGTTTGTTCGTTGGTTCGTTGGTTCGTTGTTTCGTTGTTTCGTTGTTCCGTTGTTTCGTTGTTTCGTTGTTTCGTTTTTTCGTTGTTTCGTTGTTTCGTTGTTTCGTTGTTTCGTTGTTTCGTTGTTTCGTTGTTTCGTTGTTTCGTTGTTTCGTTGTTTCGTTGTTTCGTTGTTTCGTTGTTTCGTTGTTTCGTTGTTTCGTTGTTTCGTTGTTTCGTTGTTTCGTTGTTTCGTTGTTTCGTTGTTTCGTTGTTTCGTTGTTTCGTTGGTTCTTTTGTTTCTTTGTCTCTTTGTTCGTTTGTTCGTTTGTTCGTTTGTTCACTTGTTCTTTTGTTCGTTTGTTCGTTGGTTCGTTGGTTCGTTGGTTCGTTGGTTCGTTGGTTCTTTGGTTCTTTGGTTCGTTGGTTCGTTGGTTCGTTTGTTCGTTTGTTCGTTTGTTCGTTTGTTCGTTTGTTCGTTGGTTCGTTGGTTCGTTGGTTCGTTGGTGCGTTTGTTCGTTTGTTCGTTTGTTCGTTTGTTCGTTTGTTCGTTTGTTCGTTTGTTCGTTTGTTCGTTTGTTCGTTGGTTCGTTGGTTCGTTGTTTCGTTGTTTCGTTGTTTCGTTGTTTCGTTGTTTCGTTGTTTCGTTGTTTCGTTGTTTCGTTGTTTCGTTGTTTCGTTGTTTCGTTGTTTCGTTGTTTCGTTGTTTCGTTGTTTCGTTGTTTCGTTGTTTCGTTGTTTCGTTGTTTCGTTGTTTCGTTGTTTCGTTGTTTCGTTGTTTCGTTGTTTCGTTGTTTCGTTGTTTCGTTGTTTCGTTGTTTCGTTGTTTCGTTGTTTCGTTGTTTCGTTGTTTCGTTGTTTCGTTGTTTCGCTGTTTCGCTGTTTCGCTGTTTCGTTGTTTCGTTGTTTCGTTGTTTCGTTGTTTCGTTGTTTCGTTGTTTCGTTGTTTCGTTGTTTCGTTGTTTCGTTGTTTCGTTGTTTCGTTGTTTCGTTGTTTCGTTGTTTCGTTGTTTCGTTGTTTCGTTGTTTCGTTGTTTCGTTGTTTCGTTGTTTCGTTGTTTCGTTGTTTCGTTGTTTCGTTGTTTCGTTGTTTCGTTGTTTCGTTGTTTCGTTGTTTCGTTGTTTCGTTGTTTCGTTGTTTCGTTGTTTCGTTGTTTCGTTGTTTCGTTGTTTCGTTGTTTCGTTGTTTCGTTGGTTCGTTGTTTCGTTGTTTCGTTGTTTCGTTGTTTCGTTGTTTCGTTGTTTCGTTGTTTCGTTGTTTCGTTGTTTCGTTGTTTCGTTGTTTCGTTGTTTCGTTGTTTCGTTGTTTCTTTGGTTCGTTTGTTTCTTTGTCTGTTTCTTCGTTTGTTCGCTTGTTCGTTTGTTCGTTTGTTCGTTTGTTCGTTGGTTCGTTGGTTCGTTGGTTCTTTTGTTCGTTTGTTCGTTGGTTCGTTGGTTCGTTGGTTCGTTGGTTCGTTGGTTCGTTGGTTCGTTGGTTCGTTGGTTCGTTGGTTCGTTGGTTCGTTGGTTCGTTGGTTCGTTGGTTCGTTGGTTCGTTGGTTCGTTGGTTCGTTGGTTCGTTGTTTCGTTGGTTCGTTGTTTCGTTGTTTCGTTGTTTCGTTGTTTCGTTGTTTCGTTGTTTCGTTGTTTCGTTGTTTCGTTGTTACGTTGTTTCGTTGTTTCGTTGTTTCGTTGTTTCGTTGTTTCGTTGTTTCGTTGTTTCGTTGTTTCGTTGTTTCGTTGTTTCGTTGTTTCGTTGTTTCGTTGTTTCGTTGGTTCTTTTGTTTCTTTGTCTCTTTGTTCGTTTGTTCGTTTGTTCATTTGTTCTCTTGTTCGTTTGTTCGTTGGTTCGTTGTTTCGTTGTTTCGTTGTTTCGTTGTTTCGTTGTTTCGTTGTTTCGTTGTTTCGTTGTTTCGTTGTTTCGTTGTTTCGTTGTTTCGTTGTTTCGTTGTTTCGTTGATTCGTTGTTTCGTTGTTTCGTTGTTTCGTTGTTTCGTTGTTTCGTTGTTTCGTTGTTTCGTTGTTTCGTTGTTTCGTTGTTTCGTTGTTTCGTTGTTTCGTTGTTTCGTTGTTTCGTTGTTTCGTTGTTTCGTTGTTTCGTTGTTTCGTTGTTTCGTTGTTTCGTTGTTTCGTTGTTTCGTTGTTTCGTTGTTTCGTTGTTTCGTTGTTTCGTTGTTTCGTTGTTTCGTTGTTTCGTTGTTTCGCTGTTTCGTTGTTTCGTTACTTCGTTGTTTCGTTGTTTCGTTGTTTCGTTGTGTCGTTGTTTCGTTGGTTCTTT
>NW_027487071.1:0-17924 GCF_050908995.1 Andrena cerasifolii | reverse complement strand
TTTGTTCGTTTGTTCGTTTGTTCGTTTGTTCTTTTGTTCGTTTGTTCGTTGGATCGTTGGTTCGTTGGTTCGTTGGTTCGTTGGTTCGTTGGTTCGTTGGTTCGTTGGTTCGTTGGTTCGTTGGTTCGTTTGTTCGTTTGTTCGTTTGTTCTTTTGTTCGTTTGTTCGTTTGTTCGTTTGTTCGTTGGTTCGTTGGTTCGTTGGTTCGTTGGTTCGTTTGTTCGTTGGTTCGTTGGTTCGTTGGTTCGTTGGTTCGTTGGTTCGTTGGTTCGCTGGTTCGTTGGATCGTTGGTTCGTTGGTTCGAAGGTTCGTTGGTTCGTTGGATCGTTGGTTCGTTGGTTCGAAGGTTCGTTGGTTCGTTGGTTCGTCGGTTCGTCGGTTCGTTGGTTCGTTGGTTCGTTGGTTCGTTGGTTCGTTGGTTCGTTGGTTCGTTGGTTCGTTGCTCGTTGGCTCGTTGGCTCGTTGGCTCGTTGTTTCGTTGTTTCGTTGGTTCGTTGGTTCGTTGGTTCGTTGGTTCGTTGGTTCGTTGGTTCGTTGGTTCGTTGGTTCGTTGTTTCGTTGTTTCGTTGTTTCGTTGTTTCGTTGTTTCGTTGTTTCGTTGTTTCGTTGTTTCGTTGTTTCGTTGTTTCGTTGTTTCGTTGTTTCGTTGTTTCGTTGTTTCGTTGTTTCGTTGTTTCGTTGTTTCGTTGTTTCGTTGTTTCGTTGTTTCGTTGTTTCGTTGTTTCGTTGTTTCGTTGTTTCGTTGTTTCGTTTGTTTCGTTGTTTCGTTGTTTCGTTGTTTCGTTGTTTCGTTGTTTCGTTGTTTCGTTGTTTCGTTGTTTCGTTGTTTCGTTGTTTCGTTGTTTCGTTGTTTCGTTGTTTCGTTGTTTCGTTGTTTCGTTGTTTCGTTGTTTCGTTGTTTCGTTGTTTCGTTGTTTCGTTGTTTCGTTGTTTCGTTGTTTTGTTGGTTCTTTTGTTTCCTTGTCTCTTTGTTCGTTTGTTCGTTTGTTCGTTTGTTCTTTTGTTCGTTTGTTCGTTGGTTCGTTGGTTCGTTGGTTCGTTGGTTCGTTGGTTCGTTGGTTCGTTGGTTCGTTGGTTCGTTGGATCGTTGGTTCGTTGGTTCGTTGGTTCGTTGGTTCGTTGGTTCGTTGGTTCGTTGGTTCGTTGGTTCGTTGGTTCGTTGGTTCGTTGGTTCGTTGGTTCGTTGTTTCGTTGGTTCTTTTGTTTCTTTGTCTCTTTGTTCGTTTGTTCGTTTGTTCGTTTGTTCGTTTGTTCTTTTGTTCGTTTGTTCGTTGGTTCGTTGGTTCGTTGGTTCGTTGGTTCGTTGGTTCGTTGGTTCGTTGGTTCGTTGGTTCGTTGGTTCGTTGGTTCGTTTGTTCGATTGTTCGTTTGTTCGATTGTTCGTTTGTTCGTTTTTTCGTTTGTTCGTTTGTTCGTTTGTTCGTTTGTTCGTTTGTTCGTTTGTTCGTTTGCTCCTTTGTTCGTTTGCTCGTTTGTTCGTTTGTTCGTTGGTTCGTTGGTTCGTTTGTTCGTTTGTTCGTTTGTTCGTTTGTTCGTTTGTTCGTTTGTTCGTTTGTTCGTTTGTTCGTTTGTTCGTTTGTTCGTTTGTTCGTTTGTTCGTTGTTTCGTTGGTTCGTTGGTTCGTTTGTTCGTTGGTTCGTTGGTTCGTTGGTTCGTTGGTTCGTTGGTTCGTTGGTTCGTTGGTTCGTTGGTTCGTTGGTTCGTTGGTTCGTTGGTTCGTTGGTTCGTTGGTTCGTTGGTTCGTTGGTTCGTTGGTTCGTTGGTTCGTTGGTTCGTTGGTTCGTTGGTTCGTTGGTTCGTTGGTTCGTTGGTTCGTTGTTTCGTTGTTTCGTTGTTTCGTTGTTTGGTTGTTTCGTTGTTTCGTTGTTTCGTTGTTTCGTTGTTTCGTTGTTTCGTTGTTTTGTTGGTTCTTTTGTTTCCTTGTCTCTTTGTTCGTTTGTTCGTTTGTTCGTTTGTTCTTTTGTTCGTTTGTTCGTTTGCTCGTTTGTTCGTTTGCTCGTTTGTTCGTTTGTTCGTTGGTTCGTTGGTTCGTTTGTTCGTTTGTTCGTTTGTTCGTTTGTTCGTTTGTTCGTTTGTTCGTTTGTTCGTTTGTTCGTTTGTTCGTTTGTTCGTTTGTTCGTTTGTTCGTTTGTTCGTTTGTTCGTTTGTTCGTTTGTTCGTTGTTTCGTTGGTTCGTTGGTTCGTTTGTTCGTTGGTTCGTTGGTTTGTTGGTTCGTTGGTTCGTTGGTTCGTTGGTTCGTTGGTTCGGTGGTTCGTTGGATCGTTGGTTCGTTGGTTCGAAGGTTCGTTGGTTCGTTGGATCGTTGGTTCGTTGGTTCGAAGGTTCGTTGGTTCGTTGGTTCGTCGGTTCGTTGGTTCGTTGGTTCGTTGGTTCGTTGGTTCGTTTGTTCGTTGGTTCGTTGGTTCGTTGGTTCGTTGGTTCGTTGGTTCGTCGGTTCGTTGGATCGTTGGTTCGTTGTTTCGTTGGTTCGTTGGTTCGTTGGTTCGTTGGTTCGTTGGATCGTTGGTTCGTTGGTTCGTTGGTTCGTTGGTTCGTTGGTTCGTTGGTTCGTTGGTTCGTTGGTTCGTTGGTTCGTTGGTTCGTTGGTTCGTTGGTTCGTTGGTTCGTTGGTTCGTTGGTTCGTTGGTTCGTTGTTTCGTTGGTTCTTTTGTTTCTTTGTCTCTTTGTTCGTTTGTTCGTTTGTTCGTTTGTTCGTTTGTTCGTTTGTTCTTTTGTTCGTTTGTTCGTTGGTTCGTTGGTTCGTTGGTTCGTTGGTTCGTTGGTTCGTTGGTTCGTTGGTTCGTTGGTTCGTTGGTTCGTTGGTTCGTTGGTTCGTTGGTTCGTTGGTTCGTTGGTTCGTTGGTTCGTTGGTTCGTTGGTTCGTTGGTTCGTTGGTTCGTTTGTTCGATTGTTCGTTTGTTCGATTGTTCGTTTGTTCGATTGTTCGTTTGTTCGTTTTTTCGTTTGTTCGTTTGTTCGTTTGTTCGTTTGTTCGTTTGTTCGTTTGCTCGTTTGTTCGTTTGCTCGTTAGTTCGTTTGTTCGTTGGTTCGTTGGTTCGTTTGTTCGTTTGTTCGTTTGTTCGTTTGTTCGTTTGTTCGTTTGTTCGTTTGTTCGTTTGTTCGTTTGTTCGTTTGTTCGTTTGTTCGTTTGTTCGTTTGTTCGTTGTTTCGTTGGTTCGTTGGTTCGTTTGTTCGTTGGTTCGTTGGTTCGTTGGTTCGTTGGTTCGTTGGTTCGTTGGTTCGTTGGTTCGTTGGTTCGTTGGTTCGTTGGTTCGTTGGATCGTTGGTTCGTTGTTTCGTTGGTTCGTTGGTTCGTTGGTTCGTTGGTTCGTTGGTTCGTTGGTTCGTTGGCTCGTTGGCTCGTTGGTTCGTTGGTTCGTTGGTTCGTTGGTTCGTTGGTTCGTTGGTTCGTTGGTTCGTTGGTTCGTTGGTTCGTTGGTTCGTTGGTTCGTTGTTTCGTTGTTTCGTTGTTTCGTTGTTTCGTTGGTTCGTTGTTTCGTTGTTTCGTTGTTTCGTTGTTTCGTTGGTTCGTTGTTTCGTTGTTTCGTTGTTTCGTTGTTTCGTTGTTTCGTTGTTTCGTTGTTTCGTTGTTTCGTTGTTTCGTTGTTTCGTTGTTTCGTTGTTTCGTTGTTTCGTTGTTTCGTTGTTTCGTTGTTTCGTTGTTTCGTTGTTTCGTTGTTTCGTTGTTTCGTTGTTTCGTTGTTTCGTTGTTTCGTTGTTTCGTTGTTTCGTTGTTTCGTTGTTTCGTTGTTTCGTTGTTTCGTTGTTTCGTTGTTTCGTTGTTTCGTTGTTTCGTTGTTTCGTTGTTTCGTTGTTTCGTTGTTTCGTTGTTTCGTTGTTTCGTTGTTTCGTTGTTTCGTTGTTTCGTTGTTTCGTTGTTTCGTTGTTTCGTTGTTTCGTTGTTTCGTTGTTTCGTTGTTTCGTTGTTTCGTTGTTTCGTTGTTTCGTTGTTTCGTTGTTTCGTTGTTTCGTTGTTTCGTTGTTTCGTTGTTTCGTTGTTTCGTTGTTTCGTTGTTTCGTTGTTTCGTTGTTTCGTTGTTTCGTTGTTTCGTTGTTTCGTTGTTTCGTTGTTTCGTTGTTTCGTTGTTTCGTTGTTTCGTTGTTTCGTTGTTTCGTTGTTTCGTTGTTTCGTTGTTTCGTTGTTTCGTTGTTTCGTTGTTTCGTTGTTTTGTTGGTTCTTTTGTTTCCTTGTCTCTTTGTCGTTTGTTCGTTTGTTCTTTTGTTCGTTTGTTCGTTGGTTCGTTGGTTCGTTGGTTCGTTGGTTCGTTGGTTCGTTGGATCGTTGGATCGTTGGTTCGTTGGTTCGTTGGTTCGTTGGTTCGTTGGTTCGTTGGTTCGTTGGTTCGTTGGTTCGTTGGTTCGTTGGTTCGTTGGTTCGTTGGTTCGTTGGTTCGTTGGTTCGTTGGTTCGTTTGTTCGTTTGTTCGTTTGTTCGTTTGTTCGTTTGTTCTTTTGTTCGTTTGTTCGTTTGTTCGTTTGTTCGTTTGTTCGTTGGTTCGTTGTTTCGTTGTTTCGTTGTTTCGTTGTTTCGTTGTTTCGTTGTTTCGTTGTTTCGTTGTTTCGCTTTTTCGTTGTTTCGTTGTTTCGTTGTTTCGTTGTTTCGTTGTTTCGTTGTTTCGTTGTTTCGTTGTTTCGTTGTTTCGTTGTTTCGTTGTTTCGTTGTTTCGTTGTTTCGTTGTTTCGTTGTTTCGTTGGTTCTTTTGTTTCTTTGTCTCTTTGTTCGTTTGTTCGTTTGTTCGTTTGTTCGTTTGTTCTTTTGTTCGTTTGTTCGTTAGTTCGTTGGTTCGTTGGTTCGTTGGTTCGTTGGTTCGTTGTTTCGTTGTTTCGTTGTTTCGTTGTTTCGATGTTTCGTTGTTTCGTTGGTTCTTTTGTTTCTTTGTCTCTTTGTTCGTTTGTTCGTTTGTTCGTTTGTTCGTTTGTTCGTTTGTTCTTTGCTCGTTTGTTCGTTTGTTCGTTGGTTCGTTGGTTCGTTGGTTCGTTGGTTCGTTGGTTCGTTGGTTCGTTGGTTCGTTGTTTCGTTGGTTCGTTGGTTCGTTGGTTCGTTGGTTCGTTGGTTCGTTGGTTCGTTGGTTCGTTGGTTCGTTGGTTCGTTGGTTCGTTGGTTCGTTGGTTCGTTGGATCGTTGGATCGTTGGTTCGTTGGTTCGTTGGTTCGTTTGTTCGTTTGTTCGTTTGTTCGTTTGTTCGTTTGCTCGTTTGTTCGTTTGTTCGTTTGTTCGTTGGTTCGTTGGTTCGTTGGTTCGTTTGTTCGTTTGTTCGTTTGTTCGTTTGTTAGTTTGTTCGTTTGTTCGTTTGTTCGTTTGTTCGTTGTTTCGTTGGTTCGTTGGTTCGTTTGCTCGTTGGTTCGTTGGTTCGTTGGTTCGTTGGTTCGTTGGTTCGTTGGTTCGTTGTTTCGTTGTTTCGTTGTTTCGTTGTTTCGTTGTTTCGTTGTTTCGTTGTTTCGTTGTTTCGTTGTTTCGTTGTTTCGTTGTTTCGTTGTTTCGTTGTTTCGTTGTTTCGTTGTTTCGTTGTTTCGTTGTTTCGTTGTTTCGTTGTTTCGTTGTTTCGTTGTTTCGTTGTTTCGTAGTTTCGTTGTTTCGTTGTTTCGTTGTTTCGTTGTTTCGTTGTTTCGTTGTTTCGTTGTTTCGTTGTTTCGTTGTTTCGTTGTTTCGTTGTTTCGTTGTTTCGTTGTTTCGTTGTTTCGTTGTTTCGTTGTTTCGTTGTTTCGTTGTTTCGTTGTTTCGTTGTTTCGTTGTTTCGTTGTTTCGTTGTTTTGTTGGTTCTTTTGTTTCCTTGCCTCTTTGTTCGTTTGTTCGTTTGTTCGTTTGTTCTTTTGTTCGTTTGTTCGTTGGTTCGTTGGTTCGTTGGTTCGTTGGTTCGTTGGATCGTTGGTTCGTTGGTTCGTTGGTTCGTTGGTTCGTTGGTTCGTTGGTTCGTTGGTTCGTTTGTTCGTTGTTTCGTTGGTTCGTTTGTTCGTTGGTTCGTTGGTTCGTTGGTTCGTTGGTTCGTTGGTTCGTTGGTTCGTTGGTTCGTTGGTTCGTTGGTTCGTTGGTTCGTTGGTTCGTTTGTTCGTTTGTTCGTTTGTTCGTTTGTTCGTTTGTTCGTTTGTTCGTTTGTTCGTTTGTTCGTTGTTTCGTTGTTTCGTTGGTTCGTTTGTTCGTTTGTTCGTTTGTTCGTTTGTTCGTTTGTTCTTTTGTTCGTTTGTTCGTTGGTTCGTTGGTTCGTTGGTTCGTTGGTTCGTTGGTTCGTTGGTTCGTTGGTTCGTTGGTTCGTTTGTTCGATTGTTCGTTTGTTCGATTGTTCGTTTGTTCGTTTTTTCGTTTGCTCGTTTGTTCGTTTGTTCGTTTGTTCGTTTGTTCGTTTGTTCGTTTGCTCGTTTGTTCGTTTGCTCGTTTGTTCGTTTGTTCGTTGGTTCGTTTGTTCGTATGTTCGTTTGTTCGTTTGTTCGTTTGTTCGTTTGTTCGTTTGTTCGTTTGTTCGTTGTTTCGTTGGTTCGTTGGTTCGTTTGTTCGTTGGTTCGTTGGTTCGTTGGTTCGTTGGTTCGTTGGTTCGTTGGTTCGTTGGTTCGTTGGTTCGTTGGTTCGTTGGTTCGTTGGTTCGTTGGATCGTTGGTTCGTTGTTTCGTTGGTTCGTTGGTTCGTTGGTTCGTTGGTTCGTTGGCTCGTTGGCTCGTTGGTTCGTTGGTTCGTTGGTTCGTTGGTTCGTTGGTTCGTTGGTTCGTTGGTTCGTTGGTTCGTTGGTTCGTTGGTTCGTTGGTTCGTTGTTTCGTTGTTTCGTTGTTTCGTTGTTTCGTTGTTTCGTTGTTTCGTTGTTTCGTTGTTTCGTTGTTTCGTTGTTTCGTTGTTTCGTTGTTTCGTTGTTTCGTTGTTTCGTTGTTTCGTTGTTTCGTTGTTTCGTTGTTTCGTTGTTTCGTTGTTTCGTTGTTTCGTTGTTTCGTTGTTTCGTTGTTTCGTTGTTTCGTTGTTTCGTTGTTTCGTTGTTTCGTTGTTTCGTTGTTTCGTTGTTTCGTTGTTTCGTTGTTTCGTTGTTTCGTTGTTTCGTTGTTTCGTTGTTTCGTTGTTTCGTTGTTTCGTTGTTTCGTTGTTTCGTTGTTTCGTTGTTTCGTTGTTTCGTTGTTTCGTTGTTTTGTTGGTTCTTTGTTTCCTTGTCTCTTTGTTCGTTTGTTCGTTTGTTCTTTTGTTCGTTTGTTCGTTGGTTCGTTGGTTCGTTGGTTCGTTGGTTCGTTGGTTCGTTGGTTCGTTGGATCGTTGGTTCGTTGGTTCGTTGGTTCGTTGGTTCGTTGGTTCGTTGGTTCGTTGGTTCGTTGGTTCGTTGGTTCGTTGGTTCGTTGGTTCGTTGGTTCGTTGGTTCGTTGGTTCGTTGGTTCGTTGGTTCGTTGGTTCGTTTGTTCGTTTGTTCGTTTGTTCGTTTGTTCTTTTGTTCTTTTGTTCGTTTGTTCGTTTGTTCGTTTGTTCGTTGGTTCGTTGTTTCGTTGTTTCGTTGTTTCGTTGTTTCGTTGTTTCGTTGTTTCGTTGTTTCGTTGTTTCGTTGTTTCGTTGTTTCGTTGTTTCGTTGTTTCGTTGTTTCGTTGTTTCGTTGTTTCGTTGTTTCGTTGTTTCGTTGTTTCGTTGTTTCTTTGTTTCGTTGTTTCGTTGTTTCGTTGTTTCGTTTTTTCGTTGTTTCGTTGTTTCGTTGTTTCGTTGTTTCGTTGTTTCGTTGTTTCGTTGTTTCGTTGTTTCGTTGTTTCGTTGTTTCGTTGTTTCGTTGTTTCGTTGTTTCGTTGTTTCGTTGTTTCGTTGTTTCGTTGTTTCGTTGTTTCGTTGGTTCTTTTGTTTCTTTGTCTCTTTGTTCGTTTGTTCGTTTGTTCGTTTGTTCGTTTGTTCTTTTGTTCGTTTGTTCGTTAGTTCGTTGGTTCGTTGGTTCGTTGGTTCGTTGGTTCGTTGTTTCGTTGTTTCGTTGTTTCGTTGTTTCGTTGTTTCGTTGTTTCGTTGGTTCTTTTGTTTCTTTGTCTCTTTGTTCGTTTGTTCGTTTGTTCGTTTGTTCGTTTGTTCTTTTGTTCGTTTGTTCGTTGGTTCGTTGGTTCGTTGGTTCGTTGGTTCGTTTGTTCGTTTGTTCGTTTGTTCGTTTGTTCGTTTGTTAGTTTGTTCGTTTGTTCGTTTGTTCGTTTGTTCGTTGTTTCGTTGGTTCGTTGGTTCGTTTGTTCGTTGGTTCGTTGGTTCGTTGGTTCGTTGGTTCGTTGGTTCGTTGGTTCGTTGGTTCGTTGGTTCGTTGGTTCGTTGGTTCGTTGGTTCGTTGGTTCGTTGGTTCGTTGGTTCGTTGTTTCGTTGTTTCGTTGTTTCGTTGTTTCGTTGTTTCGTTGTTTCGTTGTTTCGTTGTTTCGTTGTTTCGTTGTTTCGTTGTTTCGTTTGTTCGTTTGTTCGTTTGTTCGTTTGCTCGTTTGTTCGTTTGCTCGTTTGTTCGTTTGTTCGTTGGTTCGTTTGTTCGTTTGTTCGTTTGTTCGTTTGTTCGTTTGTTCGTTTGTTCGTTTGTTCGTTTGTTCGTTGTTTCGTTGGTTCGTTGGTTCGTTTGTTCGTTGGTTCGTTGGTTCGCTGGTTCGTTGGTTCGTTGGTTCGTTGGTTCGTTGGTTCGTTGGTTCGTTGGATCGTTGGATCGTTGGTTCGTTGGTTCGTTGGTTCGTTGGTTCGTTGGTTCGTTGGTTCGTTGGTTCGTTGGTTCGTTGGTTCGTTTGTTCGTTTGTTCGTTTGTTCGTTTGTTCTTTTGTTCTTTTGTTCGTTTGTTCGTTTGTTCGTTTGTTCGTTGGTTCGTTGTTTCGTTGTTTCGTTGTTTCGTTGTTTCGTTGTTTCGTTGTTTCGTTGTTTCGTTGTTTCGTTGTTTCGTTGTTTCGTTGTTTCGTTGTTTCGTTGTTTCGTTGTTTCGTTGTTTCGTTGTTTCGTTGTTTCGTTGTTTCGTTGTTTCGTTGTTTCGTTGTTTCGTTGTTTCGTTGTTTCGTTGTTTCTTTGTTTCGTTGTTTCGTTGTTTCGTTGTTTCGTTTTTTCGTTGTTTCGTTGTTTCGTTGTTTCGTTGTTTCGTTGTTTCGTTGTTTCGTTGTTTCGTTGTTTCGTTGTTTCGTTGTTTCGTTGTTTCGTTGTTTCGTTGTTTCGTTGTTTCGTTGTTTCGTTGTTTCGTTGGTTCTTTTGTTTCTTTGTCTCTTTGTTCGTTTGTTCGTTTGTTCGTTTGTTCGTTTGTTCTTTTGTTCGTTTGTTGGTTAGTTCGTTGGTTCGTTGGTTCGTTGGTTCGTTGGTTCGTTGTTTCGTTGTTTCGTTGTTTCGTTGTTTCGTTGTTTCGTTGTTTCGTTGTTTCGTTGGTTCTTTTGTTTCTTTGTCTCTTTGTTCGTTTGTTCGTTTGTTCGTTTGTTCGTTTGTTCTTTTGTTCGTTTGTTCGTTTGTTCGTTGGTTCGTTGGTTCGTTGGTTCGTTGGTTCGTTTGTTCGTTTGTTCGTTTGTTCGTTTGTTCGTTTGTTAGTTTGTTCGTTTGTTCGTTTGTTCGTTTGTTCGTTGTTTCGTTGGTTCGTTGGTTCGTTTGTTCGTTGGTTCGTTGGTTCGTTGGTTCGTTGGTTCGTTGGTTCGTTGGTTCGTTGGTTCGTTGGTTCGTTGGTTCGTTGGTTCGTTGGTTCGTTGTTTCGTTGTTTCGTTGTTTCGTTGTTTCGTTGTTTCGTTGGTTCGTTGTTTCGTTGTTTCGTTGTTTCGTTGTTTCGTTGTTTCGTTGTTTCGTTGTTTCGTTGTTTCGTTTGTTCGTTTGTTCGTTTGTTCGTTTGCTCGTTTGTTCGTTTGCTCGTTTGTTCGTTTGTTCGTTGGTTCGT
Source organism: Andrena cerasifolii (assembly GCF_050908995.1). Taxonomy (NCBI): domain Eukaryota; kingdom Metazoa; phylum Arthropoda; class Insecta; order Hymenoptera; family Andrenidae; genus Andrena; species Andrena cerasifolii. The sequence goes on along the minus strand of NW_027487071.1, from coordinate 8,150 downwards.
TTGTTCGTTTGTTCGTTTGATCGTTTGTTCGTTTGTTCGTTTGTTCGTTTGTTCGTTGTTTCGTTGGTTCGTTGGTTCGTTTGTTCGTTGGTTCGTTGGTTCGTTGGTTCGTTGGTTCGTTGGTTCGTTGGTTCGTTGGTTCGTTGGTTCGTTGGTTCGTTGGTTCGTTGGATCGTTGGATCGTTGGTTCGTTGGTTCGTTGGTTCGTTGGTTCGTTGGTTCGTTGGTTCGTTGGTTCGTTGGTTCGTTGGTTCGTTGGTTCGTTGGTTCGTTGGTTCGTTGGTTCGTTGGTTCGTTTGTTCGTTTGTTCGTTTGTTCTTTTGTTCTTTTGTTCGTTTGTTCGTTTGTTCGTTTGTTCGTTGGTTCGTTGTTTCGTTGTTTCGTTGTTTCGTTGTTTCGTTGTTTCGTTGTTTCGTTGTTTCGTTGTTTCGTTGTTTCGTTGTTTCGTTGTTTCGTTGTTTCGTTGTTTCGTTGTTTCGTTGTTTCGTTGTTTCGTTGTTTCGTTGTTTCGTTGTTTCGTTGTTTCGTTGTTTCGTTGTTTCGTTGTTTCGTTGTTTCGTTGTTTCGTTGTTTCGTTGTTTCGTTGTTTCGTTGTTTCGTTGTTTCGTTGTTTCGTTGTTTCGTTGTTTCGTTGTTTCGTTGTTTCGTTGTTTCGTTGTTTCGTTGTTTCGTTGTTTCGTTGTTTCGTTGTTTCGTTGTTTCGTTGTTTCGTTGTTTCGTTGTTTCGTTGTTTCGTTGTTTCGTAGTTTCGTAGTTTCGTTGTTTCGTTGTTTCGTTGTTTCGTTGTTTCGTTGTTTCGTTGTTTCGTTGTTTCGTTGTTTCGTTGTTTCGTTGTTTCGTTGTTTCGTTGTTTCGTTGTTTCGTTGTTTTGTTGGTTCTTTTGTTTCCTTGCCTCTTTGTTCGTTTGTTCGTTTGTTCGTTTGTTCGTTTGTTCGTTTGTTCGTTTGTTCGTTGTTTCGTTGTTTCGTTGTTTCGTTGTTTCGTTGTTTCGTTGTTTCGTTGTTTCGTTGTTTCGTTGTTTCGTTGTTTCGTTGTTTCGTTGTTTCGTTGTTTCGTTGTTTCGTTGTTTCGTTGTTTCGTTGTTTCGTTGTTTCGTTGTTTCGTTGTTTCGTTGTTTCGTTGTTTCGTTGTTTCGTTGTTTCGTTGTTTCGTTGTTTCGTTGTTTCGTTGTTTCGTTGTTTCGTTGTTTCGTTGTTTCGTTGTTTCGTTGTTTCGTTGTTTCGTTGTTTCGTTGTTTCGTTGTTTCGTTGTTTCGTTGTTTCGTTGTTTCGTTGTTTCGTTGTTTCGTTGTTTCGATGTTTCGTTGTTTCGTTGTTACGTTGTTTCGCTGTTTCGTTGTTTCGTTGTTTCGTTGTTTCGTTGTTTCGTTGTTTCGTTGTTTCGTTGTTTCGTTGTTTCGTTGTTTCGTTGTTTCGTTGTTTCGTTGTTTCGTTGTTTCGTTGTTTCGTTGTTTCGTTGTTTCGTTGTTTCGTTGTTTCGTTGTTTCGTTGTTTCGTTGTTTCGTTGTTTCGTTGTTTCGTTGTTTCGTTGTTTCGTTGGTTCGTTGGTTCGTTGGATCGTTGGTTCGTTGTTTCGTTGGTTCGTTGGTTCGTTGGTTCGTTGGTTCGTTGGTTCGTTGGTTCGTTGGCTCGTTGGCTCGTTGGTTCGTTGGTTCGTTGGTTCGTTGGTTCGTTGGTTCGTTGGTTCGTTGGTTCGTTGGTTCGTTGGTTCGTTGGTTCGTTGGTTCGTTGGTTCGTTGTTTCGTTGTTTCGTTGTTTCGTTGTTTCGTTGTTTCGTTGTTTCGTTGTTTCGTTGTTTCGTTGTTTCGTTGTTTCGTTGTTTCGTTGTTTCGTTGTTTCGTTGTTTCGTTGTTTCGTTGTTTCGTTGTTTCGTTGTTTCGTTGTTTCGTTGTTTCGTTGTTTCGTTGTTTCGTTGTTTCGTTGTTTCGTTGTTTCGTTGTTTCGTTGTTTCGTTGTTTCGTTGTTTCGTTGTTTCGTTGTTTCGTTGTTTCGTTGTTTCGTTGTTTCGTTGTTTCGTTGTTTCGTTGTTTCGTTGTTTCGTTGTTTCGTTGTTTCGTTGTTTCGTTGTTTCGTTGTTTCGTTGTTTCGTTGTTTCGTTGTTTCGTTGTTTCGTTGTTTCGTTGTTTCGTTGTTTCGTTGTTTCGTTGTTTCGTTGTTTCGTTGTTTCGTTGTTTCGTTGTTTCGTTGTTTCGATGTTTCGTTGTTTCGTTGTTTCGATGTTTCGTTGTTTCGTTGTTACGTTGTTTCGTTGTTTCGTTGTTTCGTTGTTTCGTTGTTTTGTTGGTTCTTTTGTTTCCTTGTCTCTTTGTTCGTTTGTTCGTTTGTCCGTTTGTTCTTTTGTTCGTTTGTTCGTTGGTTCGTTGGTTCGTTGGTTCGTTGGTTCGTTGGATCGTTGGTTCGTTGGTTCGTTGGTTCGTTGGTTCGTTGGTTCGTTGGTTCGTTGGTTCGTTGGTTCGTTGGTTCGTTGGTTCGTTGGTTCGTTGGTTCGTTGGTTCGTTGGTTCGTTGGTTCGTTGGTTCGTTGGTTCGTTGGTTCGTTGGTTCGTTGGTTCGTTGGTTCGTTGGTTCGTTGGTTCGTTGGTTCGTTTGTTCGTTTGTTCGTTTGTTCGTTTGTTCTTTTGTTCTTTTGTTCGTTTGTTCGTTTGTTCGTTGGTTCGTTGGTTCGTTGTTTCGTTGTTTCGTTGTTTCGTTGTTTCGTTGTTTCGTTGTTTCGTTGTTTCGTTGTTTCGTTGTTTCGTTGTTTCGTTGTTTCGTTGTTTCGTTGTTTCGTTGTTTCGTTGTTTCGTTGTTTCGTTGTTTCGTTGTTTCGTTGTTTCGTTGTTTCGTTGTTTCGTTGTTTCGTTGTTTCGTTGTTTCGTTGTTTCGTTGTTTCGTTGTTTCGTTGTTTCGTTGTTTCGTTGTTTCGTTGTTTCGTTGTTTCGTTGTTTCGTTGTTTCGTTGTTTCGTTGTTTCGTTGTTTCCTTGTTTCGTTGTTCCGTTTTTTCGTTGTTTCGTTGTTTCGTTGTTTCGTTGTTTCGTTGTTTCGTTGTTTCGTTGTTTCGTTGTTTCGTTGTTTCGTTGTTTCGTTGTTTCGTTGTTTCGTTGTTTCGTTGTTTCGTTGTTTCGTTGTTTCGTTGTTTCGTTGTTTCGTTGTTTCGTTGTTTCGTTGTTTCGTTGTTTCGTTGTTTCGTTGTTTCGTTGTTTCGTTGTTTCGTTGTTTCGTTGTTTCGTTGGTTCTTTTGTTTCTTTGTCTCTTTGTTCGTTTGTTCGTTTGTTCGTTTGTTCGTTTGTTCTTTTGTTCGTTTGTTCGTTAGTTCGTTGGTTCGTTGGTTCGTTGGTTCGTTGGTTCGTTGTTTCGTTGTTTCGTTGTTTCGTTGTTTCGTTGTTTCGTTGTTTCGTTGTTTCGTTGGTTCTTTTGTTTCTTTGTCTCTTTGTTCGTTTGTTCGTTTGTTCGTTTGTTCTTTTGTTCGTTTGTTCGTTTGTTCGTTGGTTCGTTGGTTCTTTGGTTCGTTGGTTCGTTGGTTCGTTGGTTCGTTGTTTCGTTGGTTCGTTGGTTCTTTGGTTCGTTGGTTCGTTGGTTCGTTGGTTCGTTGGTTCGTTGGTTCGTTGGTTCGTTGGTTCGTTTGTTCGATTTTTCGTTTGTTCGTTTTTTCGTTTGTTCGTTTGTTCGTTTGTTCGTTTGTTCGTTTGTTCGTTTGTTCGTTTGTTCGTTTGCTCGTTTGTTCGTTTGTTCGTTGGTTCGTTGGTTCGTTTGTTCGTTTGTTCGTTTGTTCGTTTGTTAGTTTGTTCGTTTGTTCGTTTGTTCGTGTGTTCGTTGTTTCGTTGGTTCGTTGGTTCGTTTGTTCGTTGGTTCGTTGGTTCGTTGGTTCGTTGGTTCGTTGGTTCGTTGGTTCGTTGGTTCGTTGGTTCGTTGGTTCGTTGTTTCGTTGTTTCGTTGTTTCGTTGTTTCGTTGTTTCGTTGTTTCGTTGTTTCGTTGTTTCGTTGTTTCGTTGTTTCGTTGTTTCGTTGTTTCGTTGTTTTGTTGGTTCTTTTGTTTCCTTGTCTCTTTGTTCGTTTGTTCGTTTGTTCGTTTGTTCTTTTGTTCGTTTGTTCGTTTGCTCGTTTGTTCGTTTGCTCGTTTGTTCGTTTGTTCGTTGGTTCGTTGGTTCGTTTGTTCGTTTGTTCGTTTGTTCGTTTGTTCGTTTGTTCGTTTGTTCGTTTGTTCGTTTGTTCGTTTGTTCGTTTGTTCGTTTGTTCGTTTGTTCGTTGTTTCGTTGGTTCGTTGGTTCGTTTGTTCGTTGGTTCGTTGGTTGGTTGGTTCGTTGGTTCGTTGGTTCGTTGGTTCGCTGGTTCGTTGGATCGTTGGTTCGTTGGTTCGATGGTTCGTTGGTTCGTTGGATCGTTGGTTCGTTGGTTTGAAGGTTCGTTGGTTCGTTGGTTCGTTGGTTCGTCGGTTCGTTGGTTCGTTGGTTCGTTGGTTCGTTTGTTCGTTTGTTCGTTTGTTCGTTTGTTCGTTTGTTCGTTGGTTCGTTGGTTCGTTGGTTCGTTGGTTCGTTGTTTCGTTGTTTCGTTGTTTCGTTGGTTCGTTGGTTCGTTGGTTCGTTGGTTCGTTGGTTCGTTGGTTCGTTGGTTCGATGGTTCGTTGGTTCGTTGGATCGTTGGTTCGTTGGTTTGAAGGTTCGTTGGTTCGTTGGTTCGTCGGTTCGTTGGTTCGTTGGTTCGTTGGTTCGTTTGTTCGTTTGTTCGTTTGTTCGTTTGTTCGTTTGTTCGTTTGTTCGTTTGTTCGTTGTTTCGTTGGTTCGTTGGTTCGTTTGTTCGTTGGTACGTTGGTTCGTTGGTTCGTTGGTTCGTTGGTTCGTTGGTTCGTTGGTTCGTTGGTTCGTTGGTTCGTTGGTTCGTTGGTTCGTTGGTTCGTTGTTTCGTTGTTTCGTTGTTTCGTTGTTTCGTTGGTTCGTTGTTTCGTTGTTTCGTTGTTTCGTTGTTTCGTTGTTTCGTTGTTTCGTTGTTTCGTTGTTTCGTTTGTTCGTTTGTTCGTTTGTTCGTTTGTTCGTTTGCTCGTTTGTTCGTTTGCTCGTTTGTTCGTTTGTTCGTTGGTTCGTTTGTTCGTTTGTTCGTTTGTTCGTTTGTTCGTTTGTTCGTTTGTTCGTTTGTTCGTTTGTTCGTTTGTTCGTTTGTTCGTTTGTTCGTTTGTTCGTTTGTTCGTTTGTTCGTTGTTTCGTTGGTTCGTTGGTTCGTTGGTTCGTTGGTTCGTTGGTTCGTTGGTTCGTTGGTTCGTTGGTTCGTTGGTTCGTTGGTTCGTTGGATCGTTGGATCGTTGGTTCGTTGGTTCGTTGGTTCGTTGGTTCGTTGGTTCGTTGGTTCGTTGGTTCGTTGGTTCGTTGGTTCGTTGGTTCGTTGGTTCGTTGGTTCGTTGGTTCGTTGGTTCGTTGGTTCGTTTGTTCGTTTGTTCGTTTGTTCGTTTGTTCGTTTGTTCGTTTGTTCGTTTGCTCGTTTGTTCGTTGGTTCGTTTGTTCGTTTGTTCGATTGTTCGTTTGTTCGTTTGTTCGTTTGTTCGTTTGTTCGTTTGTTCGTTGTTTCGTTGGTTCGTTGGTTCGTTTGTTCGTTGGTTCGTTGGTTCGTTGGTTCGTTGGTTCGTTGGTTCGTTGGTTCCTTGGTTCGTTGGTTCGTTGGTTCGTTGGTTCGTTGGTTCGTTGGTTCGTTGGTTCGTTGGTTCGTTGGTTCGTTGGTTCGTTGGTTCGTTGGTTCGTTTGTTCGTTTGTTCGTTTGTTCGTTTGTTCGTTTGTTCTTTTGTTCTTTTGTTCGTTTGTTCGTTTGTTCGTTTGTTCGTTGGTTCGTTGTTTCGTTGTTTCGTTGTTTCGTTGTTTCGTTGTTTCGTTGTTTCGTTGTTTCGTTGTTTCGTTGTTTCGTTGTTTCGTTGTTTCGTTGTTTCGTTGTTTCGTTGGTTCGTTTGTTCGTTGGTTCGTTGGTTCGTTGGTTCGTTGGTTCGTTGGTTCGTTGGTTCGTTGGTTCGTTGGTTCGTTGGTTCGTTGGTTCGTTGTTTCGTTGTTTCGTTGTTTCGTTGTTTCGTTGTTTCGTTGTTTCGTTGGTTCGTTGTTTCGTTGTTTCGTTGTTTCGTTGTTTCGTTGTTTCGTTGTTTCGTTGTTTCGTTGTTTCGTTGTTTCGTTGTTTCGTTTGTTCGTTTGTTCGTTTGTTCGTTTGCTCGTTTGTTCGTTTGCTCGTTTGTTCGTTTGTTCGTTTGTTCGTTGGTTCGTTTGTTCGTTTGTTCGTTTGTTCGTTTGTTCGTTTGTTCGTTTGTTCGTTTGTTCGTTTGTTCGTTGTTTCGTTGGTTCGTTGGTTCGTTTGTTCGTTGGTTCGTTGGTTCGTTGGTTCGTTGGTTCGTTGGTTCGTTGGTTCGTTGGTTCGTTGGTTCGTTGGTTCGTTGGATCGTTGGATCGTTGGTTCGTTGGTTCGTTGGTTCGTTGGTTCGTTGGTTCGTTGGTTCGTTGGTTCGTTGGTTCGTTGGTTCGTTGGTTCGAAGGTTCGTTGGTTCGTTGGTTCGTCGGTTCGTTGGTTCGTTGGTTCGTTGGTTCGTTTGTTCGTTTGTTCGTTTGTTCGTTTGTTCGTTTGTTCGTTGGTTCGTTGGTTCGTTGGTTCGTTGGTTCGTTGGTTCGTTGTTTCGTTGTTTCGTTGTTTCGTTGTTTCGTTGTTTCGTTGTTTCGTTGTTTCGTTGTTTCGTTGTTTCGTTGTTTCGTTGTTTCGTTGTTTCGTTGTTTCGTTGTTTCGTTGTTTCGTTGTTTCGTTGTTTCGTTGTTTCGTTGTTTCGTTGTTTCGTTGTTTCGTTGTTTCGTTGTTTCGTTGTTTCGTTGTTTCGTTGTTTCGTTGTTTCGTTGTTTCGTTGTTTCGTTGTTTCGTTGTTTCGTTGTTTCGTTGTTTCGTTGTTTCGTTGTTTCGTTGTTTCGTTGTTTCGTTGTTTCGTTGTTTCGTTGTTTCGTTGTTTCGTTGTTTCGTTGTTTCGTTGTTTTGTTGGTTCTTTTGTTTCCTTGTCTCTTTGTTCGTTTGTTCGTTTGTTCGTTTGTTCTTTTGTTCGTTTGTTCGTTGGTTCGTTGGTTCGTTGGTTCGTTGGTTCGTTGGTTCGTTGGATCGTTGGATCGTTGGATCGTTGGATCGTTGGTTCGTTGGTTCGTTGGTTCGTTGGTTCGTTGGTTCGTTGGTTCGTTGGTTCGTTGGTTCGTTGGTTCGTTGGTTCGTTGGTTCGTTGGTTCGTTGTTTCGTTGGTTCGTTGGTTCGTTGGTTCGTTGGTTCGTTGGTTCGTTGGTTCGTTGGCTCGTTGGCTCGTTGGCTCGTTGGCTCGTTGGCTCGTTGGTTCGTTGGTTCGTTGGTTCGTTGGTTCGTTGGTTCGTTGGTTCGTTGGTTCGTTGGTTCGTTGGTTCGTTGGTTCGTTGGTTCGTTGGTTCGTTGGTTCGTTGGTTCGTTGGTTCGTTGGTTCGTTGGTTCGTTGGTTCGTTGTTTCGTTGTTTCGTTGTTTCGTTGTTTCGTTGTTTCGTTGTTTCGTTGTTTCGTTGTTTCGTTGGTTCGTTGTTTCGTTGTTTCGTTGTTTCGTTGTTTCGTTGTTTCGTTGTTTCGTTGTTTCGTTGTTTCGTTGTTTCGTTGTTTCGTTGTTTCGTTGTTTCGTTGTTTCGTTGTTTCGTTGTTTCGTTGTTTCGTTGTTTCGTTGTTTCGTTGTTTCGATGTTTCGTTGTTTCGTTGTTACGTTGTTTCGCTGTTTCGCTGTTTCGCTGTTTCGTTGTTTCGTTGTTTCGTTGTTTCGTTGTTTCGTTGTTTCGTTGTTTCGTTGTTTCGTTGTTTCGTTGTTTCGTTGTTTCGTTGTTTCGTTGTTTCGTTGTTTCGTTGTTTCGTTGTTTCGTTGTTTCGTTGTTTCGTTGTTTCGTTGTTTCGTTGTTTCGTTGTTTCGTTGGTTCGTTGGTTCGTTGGATCGTTGGTTCGTTGTTTCGTTGGTTCGTTGGTTCGTTGGTTCGTTGGTTCGTTGGTTCGTTGGTTCGTTGGTTCGTTGGCTCGTTGGCTCGTTGGTTCGTTGGTTCGTTGGTTCGTTGGTTCGTTGGTTCGTTGGTTCGTTGGTTCGTTGGTTCGTTGGTTCGTTGGTTCGTTGGTTCGTTGTTTCGTTGTTTCGTTGTTTCGTTGTTTCGTTGTTTCGTTGTTTCGTTGGTTCGTTGTTTC
>NW_027487070.1:0-17931 GCF_050908995.1 Andrena cerasifolii | reverse complement strand
TTTGTTTCTTTCTTTCTTTGTTCGTTTGTTCGTTTGTTCGTTTGATCGTTTGTTCGTTGGTTCGTTGGTTCGTTGGTTCGTTGGTTCGTTGGTTCGTTGGTTCGCTGGTTCGTTTGTTTCTTTGTTTCTTTCTTTCTTTGTTCGTTTGTTCGTTTGTTCGTTTGTTCGTTTGTTCATTTGTTCATTTGTTCGTTGGTTCGTTGATTCGTTGGTTCGTTGGTTCGTTGGTTCGTTGGTTCGTTGCTTCGTTGGTTCGTTGGTTCGTTGGTTCGCTGGTTCGTTTGTTTCTTTGTTTCTTTCTTTCATTGTTCGTTTGTTCGTTTGTTCGTTTGTTCGTTTGTTCATTTGTTCATTTGTTCGTTGGTTCGTTGATTCGTTGGTTCGTTGGTTCGTTGGTTCGTTTGTTCGTTTGTTCGTTTGTTCGTTGGTTCGTTGGTTCGTTGGTTCGTTGGTTCTTTGGTTCGTTGGTTCGTTGGTTCGTTGGTTCGTTGGTTCGTTGGTTCGTTGGTTCGTTGGTTCGTTGGTTCGTTGGTTCGTTGGTTCGTTGGTTCGTTGGTTCGTTGGTTCGTTGGTTCGTTGGTTCGTAGGTTCGCTGGTTCGTTGGTTCGTTGGTTCGTTGGTTCGTTGGTTCGTTGGTTCGTTGGTTCGTTGGTTCGTTGGTTCGTTGGTTCGTTGGTTCGTTGGTTCGTTGGTTCGTTGGTTCGTTGGTTCGTTGGTTCGTTGGTTCGTTGGTTCGTTGGTTCGTTGGTTCGTTGGTTCGTTGGTTCGTTGGTTCGTTGGTTCGTTGGTTCGTTGGTTCGTTGGTTCGTTGGTTCGTTGGTTCGTTGGTTCGTTGGTTCGTTGGTTCGTTGGTTCGTTGGTTCGTTGGTTCGTTGGTTCGTTGGTTCGTTGGTTCGTTGGTTCGTTGGTTCGTTGGTTCGTTGGTTCGTTGGTTCGTTGGTTCGTTGGTTCGTTGGTTCGTTGGTTCGTTGGTTCGTTGGTTCGTTGGTTCGTTGGTTCGTTGGTTCGTTGGTTCGTTGGTTCGTTGGTTCGTTGGTTCGTTGGTTCGTTGGTTCGTTGGTTCGTTGGTTCGTTGGTTCGTTGATTCGTTGGTTCGATGGTTCGTTGGTTCGTTGGTTCGTTGGTTCGTTGGTTCGTTGGTTCGTTGGTTCGTTGGTTCGTTGGTTCGTTGGTTCGTTGGTTCGTTGGTTCGTTGGTTCGTTGGTTCGTTTGTTCGTTTGTTCGTTTGTTCGTTGGTTCGTTGGTTCGTTGGTTCGTTGGTTCGTTTGTTCGTTGCTTCGTTGCTTCGTTGCTTCGTTGGTTCGTTGGTTCGTTGGTTCGTTGGTTCGTTGGTTCGTTTGTTTCTTTGTTTCTTTCTTTCTTTGTTCGTTTGTTCGTTGGTTCGTTGGTTCGTTGGTTCGTTGGTTCGTTTGTTCGTTGCTTCGTTGGTTCGTTGGTTCGTTGGTTCGTTGGTTCGTTGGTTCGTTGTTTCGTTTGTTTCTTTGTTTCTTTCTTTCTTTGTTCGTTTGTTCGTTTGTTCATTTGTTCGTTTGTTCGTTTGTTCGTTTGATCGTTTGTTCGTTGGTTCGTTGGTTCGTTGGTTCGTTGGTTCGTTGGTTCGTTGGTTCGTTGGTTCGTTGGTTCGTTGGTTCGTTGGTTCGCTGGTTCGTTGGTTCGTTGATTCGTTGGTTCGTTGGTTCGTTGGTTCGTTGGTTCGTTGGTTCGTTGGTTCGTTGGTTCGTTGGTTCGTTGGTTCGTTGGTTCGTTGGTTCGTTGGTTCGTTGGTTCGTTGGTTCGTTGGTTCGTTGGTTCGTCGATTCGTTGGTTCGTTGGTCCGTTGGTTCGTTGGTTCGTTTGTTTCTTTGTTTCTTTCTTTCTTTGTTCGTTTGTTCGTTTGTTCATTTGTTCGTTTGTTCGTTTGTTCGTTTGATCGTTTGTTCGTTGGTTCGTCGATTCGTTGGTTCGTTGGTTCGTTGGTTCGTTGGTTCGTTGGTTCGTTGGTTCGTTGGTTCGTTGGTTCGTTGGTTCGTTGGTTCGTTGGTTCGTTGGTTCGTTGGTTCGTTGGTTCGTTGGTTCGTTGGTTCGTTGGTTCGTTGGTTCGTTGGTTCGTTGGTTCGTTGGTTCGTTGGTTCGTTGGTTCGTTGGTTCGTTGGTGCGTTGGTTCGTTGGTTCGTTGGTTCGTTGGTTCGTTGGTTCGTTTGTTCGTTTGTTCGTTTGTTCGTTGGTTCGTTGGTTCGTTGGTTCGTTGGTTCTTTGGTTCGTTGGTTCGTTGGTTCGTTGGTTCGTTGGTTCGTTGGTTCGTTGGTTCGTTGGTTCGTTGGTTCGTTGGTTCGTTGGTTCGTTGGTTCGTTGGTTCGTTGGTTCGTTGGTTCGTTGGTTCGTTGGTTCGTTGGTTCGTTGGTTCGTTGGTTCGTTGGTTCGTTGGTTCGTTGGTTCGTTGGTTCGTTGGTTCGTTGGTTCGTTGGTTCGTTGGTTCGTTGGTTCGTTGGTTCGTTGGTTCGTTGGTTCGTTGGTTCGTTGGTTCGTTGGTTCGTTGGTTCGTTGGTTCGTTGGTTCGTTGGTTCGTTGGTTCTTTGGTTCGTTGGTTCGTTGGTTCGTTGGTTCGTTGGTTCGTTGGTTCGTTGGTTCGTCGATTCGTTGGTTCGTTGGTCCGTTGGTTCGTTGGTTCGTTTGTTTCTTTGTTTCTTTCTTTCTTTGTTCGTTTGTTCGTTTGTTCATTTGTTCGTTTGTTCGTTTGTTCGTTTGTTCGTTTGTTCGTTTGTTCGTTTGTTCGTTTGTTCGTTTGTTCGTTTGTTCGTTTGTTCGTTTGTTCGTTTGTTCGTTGGTTCGTTGGTTCGTTGGTTCGTTGGTTCGTTGGTTCGTTGGTTCGTAGGTTCGCTGGTTCGTTGGTTCGTTGGTTCGTTGGTTCGTTGGTTCGTTGGTTCGTTTGTTCGTTGGTTCGTTGGTTCGTTGGTTCGTTGGTTCGTTGGTTCGTTGGTTCGTTGGTTCGTTGGTTCGTTGGTTCGTTGGTTCGTTGGTTCGTTGGTTCGTTGGTTCGTTGGTTCGTTGGTTCGTTGGTTCGTTTGTTCGTTTGTTCGTTTGTTCGTTTGTTCCTTTGTTCGTTTGTTCGTTTGTTCGTTGGTTCGTTGGTTCGTTGGTTCGTTGGTTCGTTGGTTCGTTGATTCGTTGGTTCGTTGGTTCGTTGGTTCGTTGGTTCGTTGGTTCGTTGGTTCGTTGGTTCGTTGGTTCGTTGGTTCGTTGGTTCGTTGGTTCGTTGGTTCGTTGGATCGTTGGTTCGTTGGTTCGTTGGTTCGTTGGTTCGTTGGTTCGTTGGTTCGTTTGTTCGTTTGTTCGTTTGTTCGTTTGTTCGTTTGTTCGTTGGTTCGTTGGTTCGTTGGTTCTTTGGTTCGTTGGTTCGTTGGTTCGTTGGTTCGTTGGTTCGTTGGTTCGTTGGTTCGATGGTTCGTTGGTTCGTTGGTTCGTTGGTTCGTTGGTTCGTTGGTTCGTTGGTTCGTTGCTTCGTTGGTTCGTTGGTTCGTTGGTTCGTTGCTTCGTTGGTTCGTTGGTTCGTTGGTTCGTTGGTTCGTTGGTTCGTTGGTTCGTTGGTTCGTTGGTTCGTTGGTTCGTTGGTTCGTTTGTTCGTTTGTTCGTTTGTTCGTTGGTTCGTTGGTTCGTTGGTTCGTTGGTTCGTTGGTTCGTTTGTTCGTTGGTTCGTTGGTTCGTTGGTTCGTTGGTTCGTTGGTTCGTTGGTTCGTTGGTTCGTTGGTTCGTTGGTTCGTTGGTTCGTTGGTTCGTTGGTTCGTTTGTTTCTTTGTTTCTTTCTTTCTTTGTTCGTTTGTTCGTTTGTTCATTTGTTCGTTTGTTCGTTTGTTCGTTGGTTCGTTGGTTCGTTGGTTCGTTGGTTCGTTGGTTCGTTGGTTCGTTGGTTCGTTGGTTCGTTGGTTCGTTGGTTCGTTGGTTCGTTGGTTCGTTGGTTCGTTGGTTCGTTGGTTCGTTGGTTCGTTGGTTCGTTGGTTCGTTGGTTCGTTGGTTCGTTGGTTCGTTGGTTCGTTGGTTCGTTGGTTCGTTGGTTCGTTGGTTCGTTGGTTCGTTGGTTCGTTGGTTCGTTGGTTCGTTGGTTCGTTGGTTCGTCGATTCGTTGGTTCGTTGGTCCGTTGGTTCGTTGGTTCGTTTGTTTCTTTGTTTCTTTCTTTCTTTGTTCGTTTGTTCGTTTGTTCATTTGTTCGTTTGTTCGTTTGTTCGTTTGTTCGTTTGTTCGTTTGTTCGTTTGTTCGTTGGTTCGTTGGTTCGTTGGTTCGTTGGTTCGTTTGTTCGTTTGTTCGTTTGTTCGTAGGTTCGTTGGTTCGTTGGTTCGTTGGTTCGTTGGTACGTTGGTTCGTTGGTTCGTTAGTTCGTTGGTTCGTTGGTTCGTTGGTTCGTTGGTTCGTTGGTTCGTTGGTTCGTTGGTTCGTCGATTCGTTGGTTCGTTGGTCCGTTGGTCCGTTGGTTCGTTTGTTTCTTTGTCCGTTGGTCCGTTGGTTCGTTTGTTTCTTTGTTTCTTTCTTTCTTTGTTCGTTTGTTCGTTTGTTCATTTGTTCGTTTGTTCGTTTGTTCGTTTGTTCGTTTGTTCGTTTGTTCGTTTGTTCGTTGGTTCGTTGGTTCGTTGGTTCGTTGGTTCGTTGGTTCGTTGGTTCGTTGGTTCGTTGGTTCGTTGGTTCGTTGGTTCGTTGGTTCGTTGGTTCGTTGGTTCGTTGGTTCGTTGGTTCGTTGGTTCGTTTGTTTCTTTGTTTCTTTCTTTCTTTGTTCGTTTGTTCGTTTGTTCATTTGTTCGTTTGTTCGTTTGTTCGTTTGTTCGTTTGTTCGTTTGTTCGTTTGTTCGTTTGTTCGTTGGTTCGTTGGTTCGTTGATTCGTTGGTGCGTTGGTTCGTTGGTTCGTTGGTTCGTTGGTTCGTTGGTTCGTTTGTTCGTTTGTTCGTTTGTTCGTTGGTTCGTTGGTTCGTTGGTTCGTTGGTTCGTTGGTTCTTTGGTTCGTTGGTTCGTTGGTTCGTTGGTTCGTTGGTTCGTTGGTTCGTTGGTTCGTTGGTTCGTTGGTTCGTTGGTTCGTTGGTTCGTTGGTTCGTTGGTTCGTTGGTTCGTTGGTTCGTTGGTTCGTTGGTTCGTTGGTTCGTTGGTTCGTTGGTTCGTTGGTTCGTTGGTTCGTTGGTTCGTTGGTTCGTTGGTTCGTTGGTTCGTTGGTTCGTTTGTTCGTTTGTTCGTTTGTTCGTTGGTTCGTTGGTTCGTTGGTTCGTTGGTTCGTTGGTTCTTTGGTTCGTTGGTTCGTTGGTTCGTTGGTTCGTTGGTTCGTTGGTTCGTTGGTTCGTTGGTTCGTTGGTTCGTTGGTTCGTTGGTTCGTTGGTTCGTTGGTTCGTTGGTTCGTTGGTTCGTTGGTTCGTTGGTTCGTTGGTTCGTTGGTTCGTTGGTTCGTTGGTTCGTTGGTTCGTTGGTTCGTTGGTTCGTTGGTTCGTTGGTTCGTTGGTTCGTTGGTTCGTTGGTTCGTTGGTTCGTTGGTTCGTTGGTTCGTTGGTTCGTTGGTTCGTTGGTTCGTTGGTTCGTTGGTTCGTTGGTTCGTTGGTTCGTTGGTTCGTTGGTTCGTTGGTTCGTTGGTTCTTTGGTTCGTTGGTTCGTTGGTTCGTTGGTTCGTTGGTTCGTTGGTTCGTTGGTTCGTTGGTTCGTCGATTCGTTGGTTCGTTGGTCCGTTGGTTCGTTGGTTCGTTTGTTTCTTTGTTTCTTTCTTTCTTTGTTCGTTTGTTCGTTTGTTCGTTTGTTCGTTGGTTCGTTGGTTCGTTGGTTCTTTGGTTCGTTGGTTCGTTGGTTCGTTGGTTCGATGGTTCGTTGGTTCGTTGGTTCGTTGGTTCGTTGGTTCGTTGCTTCGTTGGTTCGTTGCTTCGTTGGTTCGTTGGTTCGTTGGTTCGTTGGTTCGTTGGTTCGTTGGTTCGTTGGTTCGTTGGTTCGTTGGTTCGTTGGTTCGTTGGTTCGTTGGTTCGTTTGTTCGTTTGTTCGTTTGTTCGTTGGTTCGTTGGTTCGTTGGTTCGTTGGTTCGTTGGTTCGTTTGTTTCTTTGTTTCTTTCTTTCTTTGTTCGTTTGTTCGTTTGTTCATTTGTTCGTTTGTTCGTTGGTTCGTTGGTTCGTTGGTTCGTTGGTTCGTTGGTTCGTTGGTTCGTTGGTTCGTTGGTTCGTTGGTTCGTTGGTTCGTTGGTTCGTTGGTTCGTTGGTTCGTTGGTTCGTTGGTTCGTTGGTTCGTTTGTTCGTTTGTTCGTTTGTTCGTTTGTTCGTTTGTTCGTTTGTTCGTTTGTTCGTTTGTTCGTTTGATCGTTTGTTCGTTGGTTCGTTGGTTCGTTGGTTCGTTGGTTCGTTGGTTCGTTGGTTCGTTGGTTCGTTTGTTCGTTTGTTCGTTTGTTCGTTTGTTCGTTTGTTCGTTTGTTCGTTTGTTCGTTTGTTCGTTTGTTCGTTTGTTCGTTTGTTCGTTTGTTCGTTTGTTCGTTTGTTCGTTTGTTCGTTTGTTCGTTTGTTCGTTTGTTCGTTTGTTCGTTTGTTCGTTTGTTCGTTTTTTCGTTGGTTCGTTGGTTGGTCGGTTCGTTGGTTCGTTGGTTCGTTGGTTCGTTGGTTCGTTGGTTCGTTGGTTCGCTGGTTCGTTTGTTTCTTTGTTTCTTTCTTTCTTTGTTCGTTTGTTCGTTGGTTCGTTGGTTCGTTGGTTCGTTGGTTCGTTGGTTCGTTGGTTCGTTGGTTCGTTGGTTCGTTGGTTCGTTGGTTCGTTGGTTCGTTGGTTCGTTGGTTCTATTGTTCGTTTGTTCGTTTGTTCGTTTGTTCGTTTGTTCGTTGGTTCGTTGGTTCGTTGTTTCGGTGGTTCGTTTGTTTCTTTCTTTCTTTGTTCGTTTGTTTGATCGATTGTTCGTTTGTTCGTTTGTTCGTTTGTTCGTTTGATCGTTTGTTCGTTGGTTCGTTGGTTCGTTGGTTCGTTGGTTCGTTGGTTCGTTGGTTCGTTGGTTCGTTGGTTCGTTTGTTCGTTTGTTCGTTTGTTCGTTTGTTCCTTTGTTCGTTTGTTCGTTTGTTCGTTTGTTCGTTTGTTCGTTTGTTCGTTGGTTCGTTGGTTGGTCGGTTCGTTGGTTCGTTGGTTCATTGGTTCGTTGGTTCGTTGGTTCGTTGGTTCGCTGGTTCGTTTGTTTCTTTGTTTCTTTCTTTCTTTGTTCGTTTGTTCGTTTGTTCGTTTGTTCGTTTGTTCGTTTTTTCATTTGTTCATTTGTTCGTTGTTTCGTTGCTTCGTTGGTTCGTTGGTTCGTTGGTTCGTTGGTTCGTTGGTTCGTTTGTTTCTTTGTTTCTTTCTTTCTTTGTTCGTTTGTTCGTTTGTTCGTTTGATCGTTTGTTCGTTGGTTCGTTGGTTCGTTGGTTCGTTGGTTCGTTTGTTCGTTGGTTCGTTTGTTCGTTTGTTCGTTTGTTCGTTTGTTCGTTTGTTCGTTTGTTCGTTTGTTCGTTGGTTCGTTGGTTCGTTGGTTCGTTGGTTCGTTGGTTCGTTGGTTCGTTGGTTCGTTGGTTCGTTGGTTCGTTGATTCGTTGGTTCGTTGGTTCGTTGGTTCGTTTGTTCGTTTGTTCGTTTGTTCGTTGGTTCGTTGGTTCGTTGGTTCGTTGGTTCTTTGGTTCGTTGGTTCGTTGGTTCGTTGGTTCGTTGGTTCGTTGGTTCGTTGGTTCGTTGGTTCGTTGGTTCGTTGGTTCGTTGGTTCGTTGGTTCGTTGGTTCGTTGGTTCGTTGGTTCGTTGGTTCGTTGGTTCGTTGGTTCGTTGGTTCGTTGGTTCGTCGATTCGTTGGTTCGTTGGTCCGTTGGTTCGTTGGTTCGTTTGTTTCTTTGCTTCTTTCTTTCTTTGTTCGTTTGTTCGTTTGTTCATTTGTTCGTTTGTTCGTTTGTTCGTTTGTTCGTTTGTTCGTTTGTTCGTTTGTTCGTTTGTTCGTTTGTTCGTTTGTTCGTTTGTTCGTTTGTTCGTTGGTTCGTTGGTTCGTTGGTTCGTTGGTTCGTTGGTTCGTAGGTTCGCTGGTTCGTTGGTTCGTTGGTTCGTTGGTTCGTTGGTTCGTTGGTTCGTAGGTTCGCTGGTTCGTTGGTTCGTTGGTTCGTTGGTTCGTTGGTTCGTTGGTTCGTTGGTTCGTTGGTTCGTTGGTTCGTTGGTTCGTAGGTTCGCTGGTTCGTTGGTTCGTTGGTTCGTTGGTTCGTTGGTTCGTTGGTTCGTTGGTTCGTTGGTTCGTTGGTTCGTTGGTTCGTTGGTTCGTTGCTTCGTTGGTTCGTTGGTTCGTTGGTTCGTTGGTTCGTTGGTTCGTTGGTTCGTTGGTTCGTTGGTTCGATGGTTCGTTTGTTCGTTTGTTCGTTGGTTCGTTGGTTCGTTGGTTCGTTGGTTCTTTGGTTCGTTGGTTCGTTGGTTCGTTGGTTCGTTGGTTCGTTGGTTCGTTGGTTCGTTGGTTCGTTGGTTCGTTGGTTCGTTGGTTCGTTGGTTCGTTGGTTCGTTGGTTCGTTGGTTCGTTGGTTCGTTGGTTCGTTGGTTCGTTGGTTCGTTGGTTCGTTGGTTCGTCGATTCGTTGGTTCGTTGGTTCGTTGGTTCGTTGGTTCGTTGGTTCGTCGATTCGTTGGTTCGTTGGTCCGTTGGTTCGTTGGTTCGTTTGTTTCTTTGCTTCTTTCTTTCTTTGTTCGTTTGTTCGTTTGTTCATTTGTTCGTTTGTTCGTTTGTTCGTTTGTTCGTTTGTTCGTTTGTTCGTTTGTTCGTTTGTTCGTTTGTTCGTTTGTTCGTTTGTTCGTTGGTTCGTTGGTTCGTTGGTTCGTTGGTTCGTTGGTTCGTAGGTTCGCTGGTTCGTTGGTTCGTTGGTTCGTTGGTTCGTTGGTTCGTTGGTTCGTAGGTTCGCTGGTTCGTTGGTTCGTTGGTTCGTTGGTTCGTTGGTTCGTTGGTTCGTTGGTTCGTTGGTTCGTTGGTTCGTTGGTTCGTAGGTTCGCTGGTTCGTTGGTTCGTTGGTTCGTTGGTTCGTTGGTTCGTTGGTTCGTTGGTTCGTTGGTTCGTTGGTTCGTTGGTTCGTTGGTTCGTTGCTTCGTTGGTTCGTTGGTTCGTTGGTTCGTTGGTTCGTTGGTTCGTTGGTTCGTTGGTTCGTTGGTTCGATGGTTCGTTGGTTCGTTGGTTCGTTGGTTCGTTGGTTCGTTGGTTCGTTGGTTCGTTGCTTCGTTGGTTCGTTGGATCGTTGGTTCGTTGGTTCGTTGGTTCGTTGGTTCGTTGGTTCGTTGGTTCGTTGGTTCGTTGGTTCGTTGGTTCGTTGGTTCGTTTGTTCGTTTGTTCGTTTGTTCGTTGGTTCGTTGGTTCGTTGGTTCGTTGGTTCGTTGGTTCGTTTGTTTCTTTGTTTCTTTCTTTCTTTGTTCGTTTGTTCGTTTGTTCATTTGTTCGTTTGTTCGTTGGTTCGTTGGTTCGTTGGTTCGTTGGTTCGTTGGTTCGTTGGTTCGTTGGTTCGTTGGTTCGTTGGTTCGTTGGTTCGTTGGTTCGTTGGTTCGTTGGTTCGTTGGTTCGTTTGTTCGTTTGTTCGTTTGTTCGTTTGTTCGTTTGTTCGTTTGTTCGTTTGTTCGTTTGTTCGTTTGTTCGTTTGATCGTTTGTTCGTTGGTTCGTTGGTTCGTTGGTTCGTTGGTTCGTTGGTTCGTTGGTTCGTTGGTTCGTTGGTTCGTTGGTTCGTTTGTTCGTTTGTTCGTTTGTTCGTTTGTTCGTTTGTTCGTTTGTTCGTTTGTTCGTTTGTTCGTTTGTTCGTTTGTTCGTTTGTTCGTTTGTTCGTTTGTTCGTTTGTTCGTTTGTTCGTTTGTTCGTTTGTTCGTTTGTTCGTTTGTTCGTTTGTTCGTTTGTTCGTTTGTTCGTTTGTTCGTTTGTTCGTTTGTTCGTTTGTTCGTTTGTTCGTTTGTTCGTTTGTTCGTTTTTTCGTTGGTTCGTTGGTTGGTCGGTTCGTTGGTTCGTTGGTTCGTTGGTTCGTTGGTTCGTTGGTTCGTTGGTTCGCTGGTTCGTTTGTTTCTTTGTTTCTTTCTTTCTTTGTTCGTTTGTTCGTTGGTTCGTTGGTTCGTTGGTTCGTTGGTTCGTTGGTTCGTTGGTTCGTTGGTTCGTTGGTTCGTTGGTTCGTTGGTTCGTTGGTTCGTTGGTTCGTTGGTTCGTTGGTTCGTTTGTTCGTTTGTTCGTTTGTTCGTTTGTTCGTTTGTTCGTTGGTTCGTTGGTTCGTTGTTTCGGTGGTTCGTTTGTTTCTTTCTTTCTTTGTTCGTTTGTTTGTTCGATTGTTCGTTTGTTCGTTTGTTCGTTTGTTCGTTTGATCGTTTGTTCGTTGGTTCGTTGGTTCGTTGGTTCGTTGGTTCGTTGGTTCGTTGGTTCGTTGGTTCGTTGGTTCGTTTGTTCGTTTGTTCGTTTGTTCGTTTGTTCCTTTGTTCGTTTGTTCGTTTGTTCGTTTGTTCGTTTGTTCGTTTGTTCGTTTGTTCGTTGGTTCGTTGGTTGGTCGGTTCGTTGGTTCGTTGGTTCGTTGGTTCGTTGGTTCGTTGGTTCGTTGGTTCGCTGGTTCGTTTGTTTCTTTGTTTCTTTCTTTCTTTGTTCGTTGGTTCGTTGGTTCGTTGGTTCGTTTGTTTCTTTGTTTCTTTCTTTCTTTGTTCGTTTGTTCGTTTGTTCGTTTGATCGTTTGTTCGTTGGTTCGTTGGTTCGTTGGTTCGTTGGTTCGTTTGTTCGTTTGTTCGTTTGATCGTTTGTTCGTTGGTTCGTTGGTTCGTTGGTTCGTTGGTTCGTTTGTTCGTTGGTTCGTTTGTTCGTTTGTTCGTTTGTTCGTTTGTTCGTTTGTTCGTTTTTTCGTTTGTTCGTTGGTTCGTTGGTTCGTTGGTTCGTTGGTTCGTTGGTTCGTTGGTTCGTTGGTTCGTTGGTTCGTTGGTTCGTTGGTTCGTTGATTCGTTGGTTCGTTGGTTCGTTGGTTCGTTTGTTTGTTTGTTCGTTTGTTCGTTGGTTCGTTGGTTCGTTGGTTCGTTGGTTCTTTGGTTCGTTGGTTCGTTGGTTCGTTGGTTCGTTGGTTCGTTGGTTCGTTGGTTCGTTGGTTCGTTGGTTCGTTGGTTCGTTGGTTCGTTGGTTCGTTGGTTCGTTGGTTCGTTGGTTCGTCGATTCGTTGGTTCGTTGGTCCGTTGGTTCGTTGGTTCGTTTGTTTCTTTGCTTCTTTCTTTCTTTGTTCGTTTGTTCGTTTGTTCATTTGTTCGTTTGTTCGTTTGTTCGTTTGTTCGTTGGTTCGTTGGTTCGTTGGTTCGTTGGTTCGTTGGTTCGTTGGTTCGTTGGTTCGTTGGTTCGTTGGTTCGTTGGTTCGTTGGTTCGTTGGTTCGTTGGTTCGTTGGTTCGTTGGTTCGTTGGTTCGTTGGTTCGTTGGTTCGTTTGTTCGTTTGTTCGTTTGTTCGTTGGTTCGTTGGTTCGTTGGTTCGTTGGTTCGTTTGTTCGTTGCTTCGTTGCTTCGTTGGTTCGTTGGTTCGTTGGTTCGTTTGTTTCGTTGTTTCTTTCTTTCTTTGTTCGTTTGTTCGTTTGTTCATTTGTTCGTTTGTTCGTTTGATCGTTTGTTCGTTGGTTCGTTGGTTCGTTGGTTCGTTGGTTCGTTGGTTCGTTGGTTCGTTGGTTCGTTGGTTCGTTGGTTCGTTGGTTCGTTGGTTCGTTGGTTCGTTGATTCGTTTGTTCGTTTGTTCGTTTGTTCGTTTGTTCGTTTGTTCGTTTTTTCGTTGGTTCGTTGGTTCGATGGTTCGTTGGTTCGTTGGTTCGTTGGTTCGTTGGTTCGTTGGTTCGTTGGTTCGTTGTTTCCGTGGTTCGTTTGTTTCTTTGTTTCTTTGTTTCTTTGTTCGTTTGTTTGTTCGATTTTTCGTTTGTTCGTTTGTTCGTTTGTTCGTTTGTTCTTTGGTTCGTTGGTTCGTTGGTTCGTTGGTTCGTTGGTTCGTTGGTTCGTCGGTTCGTTGGTTCGTTGGTTCGTTGGTTCGTTGGTTCGTTGGTTCGTTGGTTCGTTGGTTCGTTGGTTCGTTGGTTCGTTGGTTCGCTGGTTCGTTTGTTTCTTTGTTTCTTTCTTTCTTTGTTCGTTTGTTCGTTTGTTCGTTTGTTCGTTTGTTCATTTGTTCATTTGTTCGTTGGTTCGTTGATTCGTTGGTTCGTTGGTTCGTTGGTTCGTTTGTTCGTTTGTTCGTTTGTTCGTTGGTTCGTTGGTTCGTTGGTTCGTTGGTTCTTTGGTTCGTTGGTTCGTTGGTTCGTTGGTTCGTTGGTTCGTTGGTTCGTTGGTTCGTTGGTTCGTTGGTTCGTTGGTTCGCTGGTTCGTTTGTTTCTTTGTTTCTTTCTTTCTTTGTTCGTTTGTTCGTTTGTTCGTTTGTTCGTTTGTTCATTTGTTCATTTGTTCGTTGTTTCGTTGCTTCGTTGGTTCGTTGGTTCGTTGGTTCGTTGGTTCGTTGGTTCGTTTGTTTCTTTGTTTCTTTCTTTCTTTGTTCGTTTGTTCGTTTGTTCGTTTGATCGTTTGTTCGTTGGTTCGTTGGTTCGTTGGTTCGTTGGTTCGTTGGTTCGTTGGTTCGCTGGTTCGTTTGTTTCTTTGTTTCTTTCTTTCTTTGTTCGTTTGTTCGTTTGTTCGTTTGTTCGTTTGTTCATTTGTTCATTTGTTCGTTGGTTCGTTGATTCGTTGGTTCGTTGGTTCGTTGGTTCGTTGGTTCGTTGCTTCGTTGGTTCGTTGGTTCGTTGGTTCGCTGGTTCGTTTGTTTCTTTGTTTCTTTCTTTCATTGTTCGTTTGTTCGTTTGTTCGTTTGTTCGTTTGTTCATTTGTTCATTTGTTCGTTGGTTCGTTGATTCGTTGGTTCGTTGGTTCGTTGGTTCGTTTGTTCGTTTGTTCGTTTGTTCGTTGGTTCGTTGGTTCGTTGGTTCGTTGGTTCTTTGGTTCGTTGGTTCGTTGGTTCGTTGGTTCGTTGGTTCGTTGGTTCGTTGGTTCGTTGGTTCGTTGGTTCGTTGGTTCGTTGGTTCGTTGGTTCGTTGGTTCGTTGGTTCGTAGGTTCGCTGGTTCGTTGGTTCGTTGGTTCGTTGGTTCGTTGGTTCGTTGGTTCGTTGGTTCGTTGGTTCGTTGGTTCGTTGGTTCGTTGGTTCGTTGGTTCGTTGGTTCGTTGGTTCGTTGGTTCGTTGGTTCGTTGGTTCGTTGGTTCGTTGGTTCGTTGGTTCGTTGGTTCGTTGGTTCGTTGGTTCGTTGGTTCGTTGGTTCGTTGGTTCGTTGGTTCGTTGGTTCGTTGGTTCGTTGGTTCGTTGGTTCGTTGGTTCGTTGGTTCGTTGGTTCGTTGGTTCGTTGGTTCGTTGGTTCGTTGGTTCGTTGGTTCGTTGGTTCGTTGGTTCGTTGGTTCGTTGGTTCGTTGGTTCGTTGGTTCGTTGGTTCGTTGGTTCGTTGGTTCGTTGGTTCGTTGGTTCGTTGGTTCGTTGGTTCGTTGGTTCGTTGGTTCGTTGGTTCGTTGGTTCGTTGGTTCGTTGGTTCGTTGGTTCGTTGGTTCGTTGATTCGTTGGTTCGATGGTTCGTTGGTTCGTTGGTTCGTTGGTTCGTTGGTTCGTTGGTTCGTTGGTTCGTTGGTTCGTTGGTTCGTTGGTTCGTTGGTTCGTTGGTTCGTTGGTTCGTTGGTTCGTTTGTTCGTTTGTTCGTTTGTTCGTTGGTTCGTTGGTTCGTTGGTTCGTTGGTTCGTTTGTTCGTTGCTTCGTTGCTTCGTTGCTTCGTTGGTTCGTTGGTTCGTTGGTTCGTTGGTTCGTTGGTTCGTTTGTTTCTTTGTTTCTTTCTTTCTTTGTTCGTTTGTTCGTTGGTTCGTTGGTTCGTTGGTTCGTTGGTTCGTTTGTTCGTTGCTTCGTTGGTTCGTTGGTTCGTTGGTTCGTTGGTTCGTTGGTTCGTTGTTTCGTTTGTTTCTTTGTTTCTTTCTTTCTTTGTTCGTTTGTTCGTTTGTTCATTTGTTCGTTTGTTCGTTTGTTCGTTTGATCGTTTGTTCGTTGGTTCGTTGGTTCGTTGGTTCGTTGGTTCGTTGGTTCGTTGGTTCGTTGGTTCGTTGGTTCGTTGGTTCGTTGGTTCGCTGGTTCGTTGGTTCGTTGATTCGTTGGTTCGTTGGTTCGTTGGTTCGTTGGTTCGTTGGTTCGTTGGTTCGTTGGTTCGTTGGTTCGTTGGTTCGTTGGTTCGTTGGTTCGTTGGTTCGTTGGTTCGTTGGTTCGTTGGTTCGTTGGTTCGTTTGTTCGTTTGTTCGTTTGTTCGTTGGTTCGTTGGTTCGTTGGTTCGTTGGTTCGTTTGTTCGTTGCTTCGTTGCTTCGTTGCTTCGTTGGTTCGTTGGTTCGTTGGTTCGTTGGTTCGTTGGTTCGTTTGTTTCTTTGTTTCTTTCTTTCTTTGTTCGTTTGTTCGTTTGTTCATTTGTTCGTTTGTTCGTTTGTTCGTTTGATCGTTTGTTCGTTGGTTCGTTGGTTCGTTGGTTCGTTGGTTCGTTGGTTCGTTGGTTCGTTGGTTCGTTTGTTCGTTTGTTCGTTTGTTCGTTTGTTCGTTTGTTCGTTTGTTCGTTTGTTCGTTTGTTCGTTTGTTCGTTTGTTCGTTTTTTCGTTGGTTCGTTGGTTCGATGGTTCGTTGGTTCGTTGGTTCGTTGGTTCGTTGGTTCGTTGGTTCGTTGGTTCGTTGGTTCGTTGTTTCCGTGGTTCGTTTGTTTCTTTGTTTCTTTGTTTCTTTGTTCGTTTGTTTGTTCGATTTTTCGTTTGTTCGTTTGTTCGTTTGTTCGTTTGTTCGTTTGTTCGTTTGTTCTTTGGTTCGTTGGTTCGTTGGTTCGTTGGTTCGTTGGTTCGTTGGTTCGTTGGTTCGTTGATTCGTTTGTTCGTTTGTTCGTTTGTTCGTTTGTTCGTTTGTTCGTTTGTTCGTTTGTTCGTTTGTTCGTTTGTTCGTTTGTTCGTTTGTTCGTTTGTTCGTTTGTTCGTTTGTTCGTTTGTTCGTTTGTTCGTTTGTTCGTTTGTTCGTTTGTTCGTTTGTTCGTTTGTTCGTTTGTTCGTTGGTTCGTTGGTTGGGCGGTTCGTTGGTTCGTTGGTTCGTTGGTTCGTTGGTTCGTTGGTTCGTTGGTTCGCTGGTTCGTTTGTTTCTTTGTTTCTTTCTTTCTTTGTTCGTTTGTTCGTTTCTTCGTTTGTTCGTTTGTTCATTTGTTCATTTGTTCGTTGTTTCGTTGCTTCGTTGGTTCGTTGGTTCGTTGGTTCGTTGGTTCGTTGGTTCGTTGGTTCGTTGGTTCGTTTGTTTCTTTGTTTCTTTCTTTCTTTGTTCGTTTGTTCGTTTGTTCGTTTGATCGTTTGTTCGTTGGTTCGTTGGTTCGTTGGTTCGTTGGTTCGTTGGTTCGTTTGTTCGTTTGTTCGTTTGTTCGTTTGTTCGTTTGTTCGTTTGTTCGTTTGTTCGTTTGTTCGTTTGTTCGTTGGTTCGTTGGTTCGTTGGTTTGTTGGTTCGT
Source organism: Andrena cerasifolii (assembly GCF_050908995.1). Lineage (NCBI taxonomy): Eukaryota > Metazoa > Arthropoda > Insecta > Hymenoptera > Andrenidae > Andrena > Andrena cerasifolii. The sequence continues at coordinate 2,506 of NW_027487070.1, read as the reverse complement.
TGGTTCGTTGGTTCGTTGGTTCGTTGGTTCGTTGGTTCGTTGATTCGTTGGTTCGTTGGTTCGTTGGTTCGTTGGTTCGTTTGTTCGTTTGTTCGTTTGTTCGTTGGTTCGTTGGTACGTTGGTTCGTTGGTTCTTTGGTTCTTTGGTTCGTTGGTTCGTTGGTTCGTTGGTTCGTTGGTTCGTTGGTTCGTTGGTTCGTTGGTTCGTTGGTTCGTTGGTTCGTTGGTTCGTTGGTTCGTTGGTTCGTTGGTTCGTTGGTTCGTTGGTTCGTTGGTTCGTTGGTTCGTTGGTTCGTTGGTTCGTTGGTTCGTTGGTTCGTTGGTTCGTTGGTTCGTTGGTTCGTTGGTTCGTTGGTTCGTTGGTTCGTTGGTTCGGTCGATTCGTTGGTTCGTTGGTCCGTTGGTTCGTTGGTTCGTTTGTTTCTTTGTTTCTTTCTTTCTTTGTTCGTTGGTTCGTTGGTTCGTTGGTTCGTTGGTTCGTTGGTTCGTTGGTTCGTTGGTTCGTTGGTTCGTTGGTTCGTTGGTTCGTTGGTTCGTTGGTTCGTTGGTTCGTTGGTTCGTTGGTTCGTTGGTTCGTTGGTTCGCTGGTTCGTTGGTTCGTTGATTCGTTGGTTCGTTGGTTCGTTGGTTCGTTGGTTCGTTGGTTCGTTGGTTCGTTGGTTCGTTGGTTCGTTGGTTCGTTGGTTCGTTGGTTCGTTGGTTCGTTGGTTCGTTGGTTCGTTGGTTCGTTGGTTCGTTGGTTCGTTTGTTCGTTTGTTCGTTTGTTCGTTGGTTCGTTGGTTCGTTGGTTCGTTGGTTCGTTTGTTCGTTGCTTCGTTGCTTCGTTGCTTCGTTGCTTCGTTGGTTCGTTGGTTCGTTGGTTCGTTGGTTCGTTGGTTCGTTTGTTTCTTTGTTTCTTTCTTTCTTTGTTCGTTTGTTCGTTTGTTCATTTGTTCGTTTGTTCGTTTGTTCGTTTGATCGTTTGTTCGTTGGTTCGTTGGTTCGTTGGTTCGTTGGTTCGTTGGTTCGTTGGTTCGTTGGTTCGTTTGTTCGTTTGTTCGTTTGTTCGTTTGTTCGTTTGTTCGTTTGTTCGTTTGTTCGTTTGTTCGTTTGTTCGTTTGTTCGTTTGTTCGTTTGTTCGTTTTTTCGTTGGTTCGTTGGTTCGATGGTTCGTTGGTTCGTTGGTTCGTTGGTTCGTTGGTTCGTTGGTTCGTTGGTTCGTTGGTTCGTTGTTTCCGTGGTTCGTTTGTTTCTTTGTTTCTTTGTTTCTTTGTTCGTTTGTTTGTTCGATTTTTCGTTTGTTCGTTTGTTCGTTTGTTCGTTTGTTCGTTTGTTCGTTTGTTCGTTTGTTCTTTGGTTCGTTGGTTCGTTGGTTCGTTGGTTCGTTGGTTCGTTGGTTCGTTGGTTCGTTGATTCGTTTGTTCGTTTGTTCGTTTGTTCGTTTGTTCGTTTGTTCGTTTGTTCGTTTGTTCGTTTGTTCGTTTGTTCGTTTGTTCGTTTGTTCGTTTGTTCGTTTGTTCGTTTGTTCGTTTGTTCGTTTGTTCGTTTGTTCGTTGGTTCGTTGGTTGGGCGGTTCGTTGGTTCGTTGGTTCGTTGGTTCGTTGGTTCGTTGGTTCGTTGGTTCGCTGGTTCGTTTGTTTCTTTGTTTCTTTCTTTCTTTGTTCGTTTGTTCGTTTCTTCGTTTGTTCGTTTGTTCATTTGTTCATTTGTTCGTTGTTTCGTTGCTTCGTTGGTTCGTTGGTTCGTTGGTTCGTTGGTTCGTTGGTTCGTTGGTTCGTTTGTTTCTTTGTTTCTTTCTTTCTTTGTTCGTTTGTTCGTTTGTTCGTTTGATCGTTTGTTCGTTGGTTCGTTGGTTCGTTGGTTCGTTGGTTCGTTGGTTCGTTTGTTCGTTTGTTCGTTTGTTCGTTTGTTCGTTTGTTCGTTTGTTCGTTTGTTCGTTTGTTCGTTTGTTCGTTGGTTCGTTGGTTCGTTGGTTTGTTGGTTCGTTGGTTCGTTGGTTCGTTGGTTCGTTGGTTCGTTGGTTCGTTGATTCGTTGGTTCGTTGGTTCGTTGGTTCGTTGGTTCGTTTGTTCGTTTGTTCGTTTGTTCGTTGGTTCGTTGGTACGTTGGTTCGTTGGTTCTTTGGTTCTTTGGTTCGTTGGTTCGTTGGTTCGTTGGTTCGTTGGTTCGTTGGTTCGTTGGTTCGTTGGTTCGTTGGTTCGTTGGTTCGTTGGTTCGTTGGTTCGTTGGTTCGTTGGTTCGTTGGTTCGTTGGTTCGTTGGTTCGTTGGTTCGTTGGTTCGTTGGTTCGTTGGTTCGTTGGTTCGTTGGTTCGTTGGTTCGTTGGTTCGTTGGTTCGTTGGTTCGTTGGTTCGTTGGTTCGTTGGTTCGTCGATTCGTTGGTTCGTTGGTCCGTTGGTTCGTTGGTTCGTTTGTTTCTTTGTTTCTTTCTTTCTTTGTTCGTTGGTTCGTTGGTTCGTTGGTTCGTTGGTTCGTTGGTTCGTTGGTTCGTTGGTTCGCTGGTTCGTTTGTTTCTTTGTTTCTTTCTT
>NW_027487069.1:0-17936 GCF_050908995.1 Andrena cerasifolii | reverse complement strand
ATGGAACAAAGTAACGTCTCTGGAGAGCAAATCAAAGAGCGAGAAGTGGCGCAAGTGTTTCGAGACAGTGATTGTTTAACAACGAGACGCAGAATTTTCGAGCGCCTCTTGAAAGGCCTGCGCCTCTTATTTGCAACTTCAAGGCGATGCCTTTGAAGCTGAAATTTAGTATACCTCTTTCCACTTCATTTTCTCCTGATATACTGGCCAAAATCTGGCAAAAATTTGGAGAATACACAAAATTGTGCTTTGTAACAGGAGAACATGCCGTCGAAAGAGATGGCACAAAGTAACGTCTCCGGAGAGCAAATCAAAGATCGAGAAGTGGCGCAGATGTTTCGAGACAGTGACTGATTAACGAAGAGACACAGAATTTTCGAACGCCTCTTGAAAGGCCTGCGCCTCTAATTTGCAACTTTAATGCGATGCCTTTGAAGCTGAAATCTAGTATACTTCTTTCCACTTCATATTCTCCTGATATATTGGGCAAAATCTGGCGAAAATTTTCAGAATGCACATAATTGGGCTTTGTAATAGGAGAACATGCCGTCGTAAGAGATGGAACAAAGTAACGGCTCCGGAGAGCAAATCAAAGAGCGAGAAGTGGCGCAAATGTTTCGAGACAGTGACTGTTTAACGAAGACACGCAGAAATTTCGAACGCCTCTTGAAAGGCCTGCGCCTCTTATTTGCAACTTTAAGGCGATGCCTTTGAAGCTGAAATTTAGTATACCTCTTTCCACTTCATGTTCTCCTGATATATTGGCCAAAATCTGGCGAAAATTTTCAGAATGCACAAAATTGGGCTTTGTAACAGGAGAATATGCCGTCGAAAGAGATGGAACAAAGTAACGTCTCTGGAGAGCAAATCAAAGAGCGAGAAGTGGCGCAAGTGTTTCGAGACAGTGATTGTTTAACAACGAGACGCAGGATTTTCGAACGCCTCTTGAAAGGCCTGCGCCTCTTATTTGCAACTTTAAGGCGATGCCTTTGAAGCTGAAATTTAGTATACCTCTTTCCACTTCATGTTCTCCTGATATATTGGGCAAAATCTGGCGAAAATTTTCAGAATGCACATAATTGGGCTTTGTAATAGGAGAATATGCCGTCGAAAGAGATGGAACAAAGTAACGGCTCCGGAGAGCAAATCAAAGAACGAGAAGTGGCGCAAATGTTTCGAGGCAGTGTTTAACGAAGACACGCAGAATTTTCGAACGCCTCTTGAAAGGCCTGCGCCTCTTATTTGCAACTTTAAGGCGATGCCTTTGAAGCTGAAATTTAGTATACCTCTTTCCACTTCATTTTCTCCTGATATATTGGCCAAAATCTGGCGAAAATTTTCAGAATGCACAAATTGGGCTTTGTAACAGGAGAATATGCCGTCGAAAGAGATGGAACAAAGTAACGTCTCTGGAGAGCAAATCAAAGAGCGAGAAGTGGCGCAAGTGTTTCGAGACAGTGATTGTTTAACAACGAGACGCAGGATTTTCGAACGCCTCTTGAAAGGCCTGCGCCTCTTATTTGCAACTTTAAGGCGATGCCATTGAAGCTGAAATTTAGTATACCTCTTTCCACTTCATTTTCTCCTGATATATTGGCCAAAATCTGGCGAAAATTTGGAGAATACACAAAATTGTGCTTTGTAACAGGAGAACATGCCGTCGAAAGAGATGGCACAAAGTAACGTCTCCGGAGAGCAAATCAAAGATCGAGAAGTGGCGCAGATGTTTCGAGACAGTGACTGATTAACGAAGAGACGCAGAATTTTCGAACGCCTCTTGAAAGGCCTGCGCCTCTTATTTGCAACTTTAAGGTGATGCCTCTGAAGCTGAAATTTAGTATACCTCTTTCCACTTCATTTTCGCCTGATATATTGGCCAAAATCTGGCGAAAATTTCGATAATACACAAAATTGTGCTTTGTAACAGGACAACATGCCGTCGAAAGAGATGGAACAAAGTAACGTCTCTGGAGAGCAAATCAAAGAGCGAGAAGTGGCGCAGATGTTTCGAGACAGTGATTGTTTAACAACGAGTCGCAGAATTTTCGATCGCCTCTTGAAAGGCCTGCGCCTCTTATTTGCAACTTTAAGGCGATGCCTTTGAAGCTGAAATTTAGTATACCTCTTTCCACTTCATTTTCTCCTGATATATTGGCCAAAATCTGGCGAAAATTTCGATAATACACAAAATTGTGCTTTGTAACAGGACAACATGCCGCCGAAAGAGATGGAACAAAGTAACGTCTCTGGAGAGCAAATCAAACAGCGAGAAGTGGCGCAGGTGTTTCGAGACAGTGACTGTTTAACGAAGAGACGCAGAATTTTCGAACGCCTCTTGAAAGGCCTGCGCCTCTTATTTGCAACTTTAAAGCGATGCCTTTGAAGCTGAAATTTAGTATACCTCTTTCCACTTCATTTTCTCCTGATATATTGGCCAAAATCTGGCGAAAATTTGGAGAATACACAAAATTGTGCTTTGTAACAGGAGAACATGCCGTCGAAAGAGATGGCACAAAGTTACGTCTCCGGAGAGCAAATCAAAGAGCGAGAAGTGGCGCAAGTGTTTCGAGACAGTGATTGTTTAACAACGAGACGCAGAATTTTCGAGCGCCTCTTGAAAGGCCTGCGCCTCTTATTTGCAACTTCAAGGCGATGCCTTTGAAGCTGAAATTTAGTATACCTCTTTCCACTTCATTTTCTCCTGATATACTGGCCAAAATCTGGCAAAAATTTGGAGAATACACAAAATTGTGCTTTGTAACAGGAGAACATGCCGTCGAAAGAGATGGCACAAAGTAACGTCTCCGGAGAGCAAATCAAAGATCGAGAAGTGGCGCAGATGTTTCGAGACAGTGACTGATTAACGAAGAGACACAGAATTTTCGAACGCCTCTTGAAAGGCCTGCGCCTCTAATTTGCAACTTTAATGCGATGCCTTTGAAGCTGAAATCTAGTATACTTCTTTCCACTTCATATTCTCCTGATATATTGGGCAAAATCTGGCGAAAATTTTCAGAATGCACATAATTGGGCTTTGTAATAGGAGAACATGCCGTCGTAAGAGATGGAACAAAGTAACGGCTCCGGAGAGCAAATCAAAGAGCGAGAAGTGGCGCAAATGTTTCGAGACAGTGACTGTTTAACGAAGACACGCAGAAATTTCGAACGCCTCTTGAAAGGCCTGCGCCTCTTATTTGCAACTTTAAGGCGATGCCTTTGAAGCTGAAATTTAGTATACCTCTTTCCACTTCATGTTCTCCTGATATATTGGCCAAAATCTGGCGAAAATTTTCAGAATGCACAAAATTGGGCTTTGTAACAGGAGAATATGCCGTCGAAAGAGATGGAACAAAGTAACGTCTCTGGAGAGCAAATCAAAGAGCGAGAAGTGGCGCAAGTGTTTCGAGACAGTGATTGTTTAACAACGAGACGCAGGATTTTCGAACGCCTCTTGAAAGGCCTGCGCCTCTTATTTGCAACTTTAAGGCGATGCCTTTGAAGCTGAAATTTAGTATACGTCTTTCCACTTCATTTTCTCCAGATATATTGGCTAAAATCTGGCGAAAATTTCGAGAATACACAAAATTGAGCTTTGTAACAGGACAACATGCCGTAGAAATAGATGGAACAAATTAACGTCTCTGGAGAGCAAATCAAAGAGTGAGAAGTGGCGCAGGTGTTTCGAGACAGTGACTGTTTAACGAAGAGACGCAGAATTTTCGAACGCCTCTTGAAAGGACTGCGCCTCTTATTTGCAACTTTAAGGTGATGCCTTTGAAGCTGAAATTTAGTATACCTCTTTCCACTTCATTTTCTCCTGATATATTGGCCAAAATCTGGCGAAAATTTCGATAATATACAAAATTGTGCTTTGTAACAGGACAACATGCCGCCGAAAGAGATGGAACAAAGTAACGTCTCTGGAGAGCAAATCAAAGAGCGAGAAGTGGCGCAGGTGTTTCGAGACAGTGACTGTTTAACGAAGAGACGCAGAATTTTCGAACGCCTCTTGAAAGGCCTGCGCCTCTTATTTGCAACTTTAAGGCGATGCCTTTCAAGCTGAAATTTAGTATACCTCTTTCCACTTCATTTTCTCCTGATATATTGGCCAAAATCTGGCGAAAATTTCGATAATACACAAAATTGTGCTTTGTAACAGGACAACATGCCGCCGAAAGAGATGGAACAAAGTAACGTCTCTGGAGAGCAAATCAAACAGCGAGAAGTGGCGCAGGTGTTTCGAGACAGTGACTGTTTAACGAAGAGACGCAGAATTTTCGAACGCCTCTTGAAAGGCCTGCGCCTCTTATTTGCAACTTTAAAGCGATGCCTTTGAAGCTGAAATTTAGTATACCTCTTTCCACTTCATTTTCTCCTGATATATTGGCCAAAATCTGGCGAAAATTTGGAGAATACACAAAATTGTGCTTTGTAACAGGAGAACATGCCGTCGAAAGAGATGGCACAAAGTTACGTCTCCGGAGAGCAAATCAAAGAGCGAGAAGTGGCGCAAGTGTTTCGAGACAGTGATTGTTTAACAACGAGACGCAGAATTTTCGAGCGCCTCTTGAAAGGCCTGCGCCTCTTATTTGCAACTTCAAGGCGATGCCTTTGAAGCTGAAATTTAGTATACCTCTTTCCACTTCATTTTCTCCTGATATACTGGCCAAAATCTGGCAAAAATTTGGAGAATACACAAAATTGTGCTTTGTAACAGGAGAACATGCCGTCGAAAGAGATGGCACAAAGTAACGTCTCCGGAGAGCAAATCAAAGATCGAGAAGTGGCGCAGATGTTTCGAGACAGTGACTGATTAACGAAGAGACACAGAATTTTCGAACGCCTCTTGAAAGGCCTGCGCCTCTAATATGCAACTTTAATGCGATGCCTTTGAAGCTGAAATCTAGTATACTTCTTTCCACTTCATATTCTCCTGATATATTGGGCAAAATCTGGCGAAAATTTTCAGAATGCACATAATTGGGCTTTGTAATAGGAGAACATGCCGTCGTAAGAGATGGAACAAAGTAACGGCTCCGGAGAGCAAATCAAAGAGCGAGAAGTGGCGCAAATGTTTCGAGACAGTGACTGTTTAACGAAGACACGCAGAAATTTCGAACGCCTCTTGAAAGGCCTGCGCCTCTTATTTGCAACTTTAAGGCGATGCCTTTGAAGCTGAAATTTAGTATACCTCTTTCCACTTCATGTTCTCCTGATATATTGGCCAAAATCTGGCGAAAATTTTCAGAATGCACAAAATTGGGCTTTGTAACAGGAGAATATGCCGTCGAAAGAGATGGAACAAAGTAACGTCTCTGGAGAGCAAATCAAAGAGCGAGAAGTGGCGCAAGTGTTTCGAGACAGTGATTGTTTAACAACGAGACGCAGGATTTTCGAACGCCTCTTGAAAGGCCTGCGCCTCTTATTTGCAACTTTAAGGCGATGCCTTTGAAGCTGAAATTTAGTATACCTCTTTCCACTTCATGTTCTCCTGATATATTGGGCAAAATCTGGCGAAAATTTTCAGAATGCACATAATTGGGCTTTGTAATAGGAGAATATGCCGTCGAAAGAGATGGAACAAAGTAACGGCTCCGGAGAGCAAATCAAAGAACGAGAAGTGGCGCAAATGTTTCGAGGCAGTGACTGTTTAACGAAGACACGCAGAATTTTCGAACGCCTCTTGAAAGGCCTGCGCCTCTTATTTGCAACTTTAAGGCGATGCCTTTGAAGCTGAAATTTAGTATACCTCTTTCCACTTCATTTTCTCCTGATATATTGGCCAAAATCTGGCGAAAATTTTCAGAATGCACAAATTGGGCTTTGTAACAGGAGAATATGCCGTCGAAAGAGATGGAACAAAGTAACGTCTCTGGAGAGCAAATCAAAGAGCGAGAAGTGGCGCAAGTGTTTCGAGACAGTGATTGTTTAACAACGAGACGCAGGATTTTCGAACGCCTCTTGAAAGGCCTGCGCCTCTTATTTGCAACTTTAAGGCGATGCCATTGAAGCTGAAATTTAGTATACCTCTTTCCACTTCATTTTCTCCTGATATATTGGCCAAAATCTGGCGAAAATTTGGAGAATACACAAAATTGTGCTTTGTAACAGGAGAACATGCCGTCGAAAGAGATGGCACAAAGTAACGTCTCCGGAGAGCAAATCAAAGATCGAGAAGTGGCGCAGATGTTTCGAGACAGTGACTGATTAACGAAGAGACGCAGAATTTTCGAACGCCTCTTGAAAGGCCTGCGCCTCTTATTTGCAACTTTAAGGTGATGCCTCTGAAGCTGAAATTTAGTATACCTCTTTCCACTTCATTTTCGCCTGATATATTGGCCAAAATCTGGCGAAAATTTCGATAATACACAAAATTGTGCTTTGTAACAGGACAACATGCCGTCGAAAGAGATGGAACAAAGTAACGTCTCTGGAGAGCAAATCAAAGAGCGAGAAGTGGCGCAGATGTTTCGAGACAGTGATTGTTTAACAACGAGTCGCAGAATTTTCGATCGCCTCTTGAAAGGCCTGCGCCTCTTATTTGCAACTTTAAGGCGATGCCTTTGAAGCTGAAATTTAGTATACCTCTTTCCACTTCATTTTCTCCTGATATATTGGGCAAAATCTGGCGAAAATTTTCAGAATGCACATAATTGGGCTTTGTAATAGGAGAACATGCCGTCGAAAGAGATGGAACAAAGTAACGTCTCCGGAGAGCAAATCAAAGAGCGAGAAGTGGCGTATATGTTTCGAGACAGTGACTGTTTAACGATGACAAGCAGAATTTTCGAACGCCTATTGAAAGGCCTGCGCCTCTTATTTGCAACTTTAAGGCGATGCCTTTGAAGCTGAAATTTAGTATACGTCTTTCCACTTCATTTTCTCCAGATATATTGGCTAAAATCTGGCGAAAATTTCGAGAATACACAAAATTGAGCTTTGTAACAGGACAACATGCCGTAGAAATAGATGGAACAAATTAACGTCTCTGGAGAGCAAATCAAAGAGTGAGAAGTGGCGCAGGTGTTTCGAGACAGTGACTGTTTAACGAAGAGACGCAGAATTTTCGAACGCCTCTTGAAAGGACTGCGCCTCTTATTTGCAACTTTAAGGTGATGCCTTTGAAGCTGAAATTTAGTATACCTCTTTCCACTTCATTTTCTCCTGATATATTGGCCAAAATCTGGCGAAAATTTCGATAATACACAAAATTGTGCTTTGTAACAGGACAACATGCCGCCGAAAGAGATGGAACAAAGTAACGTCTCTGGAGAGCAAATCAAAGAGCGAGAAGTGGCGCAGGTGTTTCGAGACAGTGACTGTTTAACGAAGAGACGCAGAATTTTCGAACGCCTCTTGAAAGGCCTGCGCCTCTTATTTGCAACTTTAAGGCGATGCCTTTCAAGCTGAAATTTAGTATACCTCTTTCCACTTCATTTTCTCCTGATATATTGGCCAAAATCTGGCGAAAATTTCGATAATACACAAAATTGTGCTTTGTAACAGGACAACATGCCGCCGAAAGAGATGGAACAAAGTAACGTCTCTGGAGAGCAAATCAAACAGCGAGAAGTGGCGCAGGTGTTTCGAGACAGTGACTGTTTAACGAAGAGACGCAGAATTTTCGAACGCATCTTGAAAGGCCTGCGCCTCTTATTTGCAACTTTAAAGCGATGCCTTTGAAGCTGAAATTTAGTATACCTCTTTCCACTTCATTTTCTCCTGATATATTGGCCAAAATCTGGCGAAAATTTGGAGAATACACAAAATTGTGCTTTGTAACAGGAGAACATGCCGTCGAAAGAGATGGCACAAAGTTACGTCTCCGGAGAGCAAATCAAAGAGCGAGAAGTGGCGCAGATGTTTCGAGACAGTGACTGTTTAACGAAGAGACGCAGAATGTTCGAACGCCTCTTGAAAGGCCTGCGCCTCTTATTTGCAACTTTAAGGCGATGCCTTTGAAGCTGAAATATAGTATACCTCTTTCCACTTCATTTTCTCCTGATATATTGGCCAAAATCTGGCGAAAATTTGGAGAATGCACAAAATTGGGCTTTGTAACAGGAGAATATGCCGTCGAAAGAGATGGAACAAAGTAACGTCTCTGGAGAGCAAATCAAAGAGCGAGAAGTGGCGCAAGTGTTTCGTGACAGTGATTGTTTAACAACGAGACGCAGGATTTTCGAACGCCTCTTGAAAGGCCTGCGCCTCTTATTTGCAACTTTAAGGCGATGCCTTTGAAGCTGAAATTTAGTATACCTCTTTCCACTTCATGTTCTCCTGATATATTGGGCAAAATCTGGCGAAAATTTTCAGAATGCACATAATTGGGCTTTGTAATAGGAGAATATGCCGTCGAAAGAGATGGAACAAAGTAACGGCTCCGGAGAGCAAATCAAAGAACGAGAAGTGGCGCAAATGTTTCGAGGCAGTGACTGTTTAACGAAGACACGCAGAATTTTCGAACGCCTCTTGAAAGGCCTGCGCCTCTTATTTGCAACTTTAAGGCGATGCCTTTGAAGCTGAAATTTAGTATACCTCTTTCCACTTCATTTTCTCCTGATATATTGGCCAAAATCTGGCGAAAATTTTCAGAATGCACAAAATTGGGCTTTGTAACAGGAGAATATGCCGTCGAAAGAGATGGAACAAAGTAACGTCTCTGGAGAGCAAATCAAAGAGCGAGAAGTGGCGCAAGTGTTTCGAGACAGTGATTGTTTAACAACGAGACGCAGAATTTTCGAGCGCCTCTTGAAAGGCCTGCGCCTCTTATTTGCAACTTCAAGGCGATGCCTTTGAAGCTGAAATTTAGTATACCTCTTTCCACTTCATTTTCTCCTGATATACTGGCCAAAATCTGGCAAAAATTTGGAGAATACACAAAATTGTGCTTTGTAACAGGAGAACATGCCGTCGAAAGAGATGGCACAAAGTAACGTCTCCGGAGAGCAAATCAAAGATCGAGAAGTGGCGCAGATGTTTCGAGACAGTGACTGATTAACGAAGAGACACAGAATTTTCGAACGCCTCTTGAAAGGCCTGCGCCTCTAATTTGCAACTTTAATGCGATGCCTTTGAAGCTGAAATCTAGTATACTTCTTTCCACTTCATATTCTCCTGATATATTGGGCAAAATCTGGCGAAAATTTTCAGAATGCACATAATTGGGCTTTGTAATAGGAGAACATGCCGTCGTAAGAGATGGAACAAAGTAACGGCTCCGGAGAACAAATCAAAGAGCGAGAAGTGGCGCAAATGTTTCGAGACAGTGACTGTTTAACGAAGACACGCAGAAATTTCGAACGCCTCTTGAAAGGCCTGCGCCTCTTATTTGCAACTTTAAGGCGATGCCTTTGAAGCTGAAATTTAGTATACCTCTTTCCACTTCATGTTCTCCTGATATATTGGCCAAAATCTGGCGAAAATTTTCAGAATGCACAAAATTGGGCTTTGTAACAGGAGAATATGCCGTCGAAAGAGATGGAACAAAGTAACGTCTCTGGAGAGCAAATCAAAGAGCGAGAAGTGGCGCAAGTGTTTCGAGACAGTGATTGTTTAACAACGAGACGCAGGATTTTCGAACGCCTCTTGAAAGGCCTGCGCCTCTTATTTGCAACTTTAAGGCGATGCCTTTGAAGCTGAAATTTAGTATACCTCTTTCCACTTCATGTTCTCCTGATATATTGGGCAAAATCTGGCGAAAATTTTCAGAATGCACATAATTGGGCTTTGTAATAGGAGAATATGCCGTCGAAAGAGATGGAACAAAGTAACGGCTCCGGAGAGCAAATCAAAGAACGAGAAGTGGCGCAAATGTTTCGAGGCAGTGACTGTTTAACGAAGACACGCAGAATTTTCGAACGCCTCTTGAAAGGCCTGCGCCTCTTATTTGCAACTTTAAGGCGATGCCTTTGAAGCTGAAATTTAGTATACCTCTTTCCACTTCATTTTCTCCTGATATATTGGCCAAAATCTGGCGAAAATTTTCAGAATGCACAAAATTGGGCTTTGTAACATGAGAATATGCCGTCGAAAGAGATGGAACAAAGTAACGTCTCTGGAGAGCAAATCAAAGAGCGAGAAGTGGCGCAAGTGTTTCGAGACAGTGATTGTTTAACAACGAGACGCAGAATTTTCGAGCGCCTCTTGAAAGGCCTGCGCCTCTTATTTGCAACTTCAAGGCGATGCCTTTGAAGCTGAAATTTAGTATACCTCTTTCCACTTCATTTTCTCCTGATATACTGGCCAAAATCTGGCAAAAATTTGGAGAATACACAAAATTGTGCTTTGTAACAGGAGAACATGCCGTCGAAAGAGATGGCACAAAGTAACGTCTCCGGAGAGCAAATCAAAGATCGAGAAGTGGCGCAGATGTTTCGAGACAGTGACTGATTAACGAAGAGACACAGAATTTTCGAACGCCTCTTGAAAGGCCTGCGCCTCTTATTTGCAACTTTAAGGCGATGCCTTTGAAGCTGAAATTTAGTATACCTCTTTCCACTTCATGTTCTCCTGATATATTGGGCAAAATCTGGCGAAAATTTTCAGAATGCACATAATTGGGCTTTGTAATAGGAGAATATGCCGTCGAAAGAGATGGAACAAAGTAACGGCTCCGGAGAGCAAATCAAAGAACGAGAAGTGGCGCAAATGTTTCGAGGCAGTGACTGTTTAACGAAGACACGCAGAATTTTCGAACGCCTCTTGAAAGGCCTGCGCCTCTTATTTGCAACTTTAAGGCGATGCCTTTGAAGCTGAAATTTAGTATACCTCTTTCCACTTCATTTTCTCCTGATATATTGGCCAAAATCTGGCGAAAATTTTCAGAATGCACAAAATTGGGCTTTGTAACAGGAGAATATGCCGTCGAAAGAGATGGAACAAAGTAACGTCTCTGGAGAGCAAATCAAAGAGCGAGAAGTGGCGCAAGTGTTTCGAGACAGTGATTGTTTAACAACGAGACGCAGGATTTTCGAACACCTCTTGAAAGGCCTGCGCCTCTTATTTGCAACTTTAAGGCGATGCCATTGAAGCTGAAATTTAGTATACCTCTTTCCACTTCATTTTCTCCTGATATATTGGCCAAAATCTGGCGAAAATTTGGAGAATACACAAAATTGTGCTTTGTAACAGGAGAACATGCCGTCGAAAGAGATGGCACAAAGTAACGTCTCCGGAGAGCAAATCAAAGATCGAGAAGTGGCGCAGATGTTTCGAGACAGTGACTGATTAACGAAGAGACGCAGAATTTTCGAACGCCTCTTGAAAGGCCTGCGCCTCTTATTTGCAACTTTAAGGCGATGCCTTTGAAGCTGAAATTTAGTATACGTCTTTCCACTTCATTTTCTCCAGATATATTGGCTAAAATCTGGCGAAAATTTCGAGAATACACAAAATTGAGCTTTGTAACAGGACAACATGCCGTAGAAATAGATGGAACAAATTAACGTCTCTGGAGAGCAAATCAAAGAGTGAGAAGTGGCGCAGGTGTTTCGAGACAGTGACTGTTTAACGAAGAGACGCAGAATTTTCGATCGCCTCTTGAAAGGCCTGCGCCTCTTATTTGCAACTTTAAGGCGATGCCTTTGAAGCTGAAATTTAGTATACCTCTTTCCACTTCATTTTCTCCTGATATATTGGGCAAAATCTGGCGAAAATTTTCAGAATGCACATAATTGGGCTTTGTAATAGGAGAACATGCCGTCGAAAGAGATGGAACAAAGTAACGTCTCCGGAGAGCAAATCAAAGAGCGAGAAGTGGCGTATATGTTTCGAGACAGTGACTGTTTAACGATGACAAGCAGAATTTTCGAACGCCTCTTGAAAGGCCTGCGCCTCTTATTTGCAACTTTAAGGCGATGCCTTTGAAGCTGAAATTTAGTATACGTCTTTCCACTTCATTTTCTCCAGATATATTGGCTAAAATCTGGCGAAAATTTCGAGAATACACAAAATTGAGCTTTGTAACAGGACAACATGCCGTAGAAATAGATGGAACAAATTAACGTCTCTGGAGAGCAAATCAAAGAGTGAGAAGTGGCGCAGGTGTTTCGAGACAGTGACTGTTTAACGAAGAGACGCAGAATTTTCGAACGCCTCTTGAAAGGACTGCGCCTCTTATTTGCAACTTTAAGGTGATGCCTTTGAAGCTGAAATTTAGTATACCTCTTTCCACTTCATTTTCTCCTGATATATTGGCCAAAATCTGGCGAAAATTTCGATAATACACAAAATTGTGCTTTGTAACAGGACAACATGCCGCCGAAAGAGATGGAATAAAGTAACGTCTCTGGAGAGCAAATCAAAGAGCGAGAAGTGGCGCAGGTGTTTCGAGACAGTGACTGTTTAACGAAGAGACGCAGAATTTTCGAACGCCTCTTGAAAGGCCTGCGCCTCTTATTTGCAACTTTAAGGCGATGCCTTTCAAGCTGAAATTTAGTATACCTCTTTCCACTTCATTTTCTCCTGATATATTGGCCAAAATCTGGCGAAAATTTCGATAATACACAAAATTGTGCTTTGTAACAGGACAACATGCCGCCGAAAGAGATGGAACAAAGTAACGTCTCTGGAGAGCAAATCAAACAGCGAGAAGTGGCGCAGGTGTTTCGAGACAGTGACTGTTTAACGAAGAGACGCAGAATTTTCGAACGCCTCTTGAAAGGCCTGCGCCTCTTATTTGCAACTTTAAAGCGATGCCTTTGAAGCTGAAATTTAGTATACCTCTTTCCACTTCATTTTCTCCTGATATATTGGCCAAAATCTGGCGAAAATTTGGAGAATACACAAAATTGTGCTTTGTAACAGGAGAACATGCCGTCGAAAGAGATGGCACAAAGTTACGTCTCCGGAGAGCAAATCAAAGATCGAGAAGTGGCGCAGATGTTTCGAGACAGTGACTGATTAACGAAGAGACGCAGAATTTTCGAACGCCTCTTGAAAGGCCTGCGCCTCTTATTTGCAACTTTAAGGCGATGCCTTTCAAGCTGAAATTTAGTATACCTCTTTCCACTTCATTTTCTCCTGATATATTGGCCAAAATCTGGCGAAAATTTCGATAATACACAAAATTGTGCTTTGTAACAGGACAACATGCCGCCGAAAGAGATGGAACAAAGTAACGTCTCTGGAGAGCAAATCAAACAGCGAGAAGTGGCGCAGGTGTTCGAGACAGTGACTGTTTAACGAAGAGACGCAGAATTTTCGAACGCCTCTTGAAAGGCCTGCGCCTCTTATTTGCAACTTTAAAGCGATGCCTTTGAAGCTGAAATTTAGTATACCTCTTTCCACTTCATTTTCTCCTGATATATTGGCCAAAATCTGGCGAAAATTTGGAGAATACACAAAATTGTGCTTTGTAACAGGAGAACATGCCGTCGAAAGAGATGGCACAAAGTTACGTCTCCGGAGAGCAAATCAAAGAGCGAGAAGTGGCGCAGATGTTTCGAGACAGTGACTGTTTAACGAAGAGACGCAGAATGTTCGAACGCCTCTTGAAAGGCCTGCGCCTCTTATTTGCAACTTTAAGGCGATGCCTTTGAAGCTGAAATATAGTATACCTCTTTCCACTTCATTTTCTCCTGATATATTGGCCAAAATCTGGCGAAAATTTGGAGAATACACAAAATTGTGCTTTGTAACAGGAGAACATGCCGTCGAAAGAGATGGCACAAAGTTACGTCTCCGGAGAGCAAATCAAAGATCGAGAAGTGGCGCAGATGTTTCGAGACAGTGACTGATTAACGAAGAGACGCAGAATTTTCGAACGCCTCTTGAAAGGCCTGCGCCTCTTATTTGCAACTTTAAGGCGATGCCTTTCAAGCTGAAATTTAGTATACCTCTTTCCACTTCATTTTCTCCTGATATATTGGCCAAAATCTGGCGAAAATTTCGATAATACACAAAATTGTGCTTTGTAACAGGACAACATGCCGCCGAAAGAGATGGAACAAAGTAACGTCTCTGGAGAGCAAATCAAACAGCGAGAAGTGGCGCAGGTGTTTCGAGACAGTGACTGTTTAACGAAGAGACGCAGAATTTTCGAACGCCTCTTGAAAGGCCTGCGCCTCTTATTTGCAACTTTAAAGCGATGCCTTTGAAGCTGAAATTTAGTATACCTCTTTCCACTTCATTTTCTCCTGATATATTGGCCAAAATCTGGCGAAAATTTGGAGAATACACAAAATTGTGCTTTGTAACAGGAGAACATGCCGTCGAAAGAGATGGCACAAAGTTACGTCTCCGGAGAGCAAATCAAAGAGCGAGAAGTGGCGCAGATGTTTCGAGACAGTGACTGTTTAACGAAGAGACGCAGAATGTTCGAACGCCTCTTGAAAGGCCTGCGCCTCTTATTTGCAACTTTAAGGCGATGCCTTTGAAGCTGAAATATAGTATACCTCTTTCCACTTCATTTTCTCCTGATATATTGGCCAAAATCTGGCGAAAATTTGGAGAATACACAAAATTGTGCTTTGTAACAGGAGAACATGCCGTCGAAAGAGATGGCACAAAGTAACGTCTCCGGAGAGCAAATCAAAGATCGAGAAGTGGCGCAGATGTTTCGAGACAGTGACTGATTAACGAAGAGACGCAGAATTTTCGAACGCCTCTTGAAAGGCCTGCGCCTCTTATTTGCAACTTTAAGGCGATGCCTTTCAAGCTGAAATTTAGTATACCTCTTCCACTTCATTTTCTCCTGATATATTGGCCAAAATCTGGCGAAAATTTCGATAATACACAAAATTGTGCTTTGTAACAGGACAACATGCCGCCGAAAGAGATGGAACAAAGTAACGTCTCTGGAGAGCAAATCAAACAGCGAGAAGTGGCGCAGGTGTTTCGAGACAGTGACTGTTTAACGAAGAGACGCAGAATTTTCGAACGCCTCTTGAAAGGCCTGCGCCTCTTATTTGCAACTTTAAAGCGATGCCTTTGAAGCTGAAATTTAGTATACCTCTTTCCACTTCATTTTCTCCTGATATATTGGCCAAAATCTGGCGAAAATTTGGAGAATACACAAAATTGTGCTTTGTAACAGGAGAACATGCCGTCGAAAGAGATGGCACAAAGTTACGTCTCCGGAGAGCAAATCAAAGATCGAGAAGTGGCGCAGATGTTTCGAGACAGTGACTGATTAACGAAGAGACGCAGAATTTTCGAACGCCTCTTGAAAGGCTGCGCCTCTTATTTGCAACTTTAAGGCGATGCCTTTCAAGCTGAAATTTAGTATACCTCTTTCCACTTCATTTTCTCCTGATATATTGGCCAAAATCTGGCGAAAATTTCGATAATACACAAAATTGTGCTTTGTAACAGGACAACATGCCGCCGAAAGAGATGGAACAAAGTAACGTCTCTGGAGAGCAAATCAAACAGCGAGAAGTGGCGCAGGTGTTTCGAGACAGTGACTGTTTAACGAAGAGACGCAGAATTTTCGAACGCCTCTTGAAAGGCCTGCGCCTCTTATTTGCAACTTTAAAGCGATGCCTTTGAAAGCTGAAATTTAGTATACCTCTTTCCACTTCATTTTCTCCTGATTATATTGGCCAAAATCTGGCGAAAATTTGGAGAATACACAAAATTGTGCTTTGTAACAGGAGAACATGCCGTCGAAAGAGATGGCACAAAGTTACGTCTCCGGAGAGCAAATCAAAGAGCGAGAAGTGGCGCAGATGTTTCGAGACAGTGACTGTTTAACGAAGAGACGCAGAATGTTCGAACGCCTCTTGAAAGGCCTGCGCCTCTTATTTGCAACTTTAAGGCGATGCCTTTGAAGCTGAAATATAGTATACCTCTTTCCACTTCATTTTCTCCTGATATATTGGCCAAAATCTGGCGAAAATTTGGAGAATACACAAAATTGTGCTTTGTAACAGGAGAACATGCCGTCGAAAGAGATGGCACAAAGTAACGTCTTCGAGAGCAAATCAAAGATCGAGAAGTGGCGCAGATGTTTCGAGACAGTGACTGATTAACGAAGAGACGCAGAATTTTCGAACGCCTCTTGAAAGGCCTGCGCCTCTTATTTGCAACTTTAAGGTGATGCCTTTGAAGCTGAAATTTAGTATACCTCTTTCCACTTCATTTTCTCCTGATATATTGGCCAAAATCTGGCGAAAATTTCGATAATACACAAAATTGTGCTTTGTAACAGGACAACATGCCGTCGAAAGAGATGGAACAAAGTAACGTCTCTGGAGAGCAAATCAAAGAGCGAGAAGTGGCGCAGGTGTTTCGAGACAGTGACTGTTTAACGAAGAGACGCAGAATTTTCGAACGCCTCTTGAAAGGCCTGCGCCTCGTATTTGCAACTTTAAGGCGATGCCTTTCAAGCTGAAATTTAGTATACCTCTTTCCACATCATTTTCTCCTGATATATTGGCCAAAATCTGGCGAAAATTTCGATAATACACAAAATTGTGCTTTGTAACAGGACAACATGCCGCCGAAAGAGATGGAACAAAGTAACGTCTCTGGAGAGCAAATCAAACAGCGAGAAGTGGCGCAGGTGTTTTCGAGACAGTGACTGTTTAACGAAGAGACGCAGATTTTCGAACGCCTCTTGAAAGGCCTGCGCCTCTTATTTGCAACTTTAAAGCGATGCCTTTGAAGCTGAAATTTAGTATACCTCTTTCCACTTCATTTTCTCCTGATATATTGGCCAAAATCTGGCGAAAATTTTGAGAATACACAAAACTGTGCTTTGTAACAGGAGAACATGCCGTCGAAAGAGATGGCACAAAGTTACGTCTCCGGAGAGCAAATCAAAGAGCGAGAAGTGGCGCAGATGTTTCGAGACAGTGACTGTTTAACGAAGAGACGCAGAATGTTCGAACGCCTCTTGAAAGGCCTGCGCCTCTTATTTGCAACTTTAAGGCGATGCCTTTGAAGCTGACATTTAGTATACCTCTTTCCACTTCATTTTCTCCTGATATATTGGCCAAAACCTGACGAAAATTTCGAGAATACACAAAATTGTGCTTTGTAACAGGACAACATGCCGTTGAAAGAGATGGAACAAAGCAACGTCTCTGGAGAGCAAATCAAAGAGCGAGAAGTGGCGCAGGTGTTTCGAGACAGTGACTGTTTAACGAAGAGACGCAGAATTTTCGAACCCCTCTTGAAAGGCCTGCGCCTCTTATTTGCAACTTTAAGGCGATGCCTTTGAAGCTGAAATTTAGTATACCTCTTTCCACTTCATTTTCTCCTGATATATTGGCCAAAATCTGGCGAAAATTTGGAGAATACACAAAATTGTGCTTTGTAACAGGAGAACATGCCGTCGAAAGAGATGGCACAAAGTTACGTCTCCGGAGAGCAAATCAAAGAGCGAGAAGTGGCGCAGATGTTTCGAGACAGTGACTGTTTAGCGAAGAGACGCAGAATTTTCGAACGCCTCTTGAAAGGCCTGCGCCTCTTATTTGCAAATTTAAGGCGATGCCTTTGAAGCTGAAATTTAGTATACCTCTTTCCACTTCATTTTCTCCTGATATATTGGCCAAATTCTGCGAAAATTTGGAGAATACACAAAATTGTGCTTTGTAACAGGAGAACATGCCGTCGAAAGAGATGGCACAAAGTTACGTCTCCGGAGAGCAAATCAAAGAGCGAGAAGTGGCGCAGATGTTTCGAAACAGTGACTGTTTAACGAAGAGACGCAGAATTTTAGAACGCCTCTTGAAAGGCCTGCGCCTCTTATTTGCAACTTTAAGGCGATGCCTTTGAAGCTGAAATTTAGTATACCTCTTTCCACTTCATTTTCTCCTGATATATTGGGCGAAATCTGGCGAAAATTTTCAGAATGCACATAATTGGGCTTTGTAGTAGGAGAACATGCCGTCGAAAGAGATGGAACAAAGTAACGTCTCCGGAGAGCAAATCAAAGAGCGAGAAGTGGCGCATATGTTTCGAGACAGTGTCTGTTTAACGATGACAAG
>NW_027487068.1:0-17938 GCF_050908995.1 Andrena cerasifolii | reverse complement strand
TTTGTTCGTTTGTTCGTTTGTTCGTTTGTTCGTTTGTTCGTTTGTTCGTTTGTTGGTTTGTTCGTTTGTTCGTTGGTTCGTTGGTTCGTTGGTTCGTTGGTTCGTTGGTTCGTTGGTTCGTTGGTTCGTTGGTTCGTTGGTTCGTTGGTTCGTTGGTTCGTTGGTTCGTTGGTTCCTTGGTTCGTTGGTTCGTTGGTTCG
Organism: Andrena cerasifolii; assembly: GCF_050908995.1. Classification (NCBI taxonomy): domain Eukaryota; kingdom Metazoa; phylum Arthropoda; class Insecta; order Hymenoptera; family Andrenidae; genus Andrena; species Andrena cerasifolii. The sequence goes on along the minus strand of NW_027487068.1, from coordinate 17,738 downwards.
TTGGTTCCTTGGTTCGTTTGTTCGTTGGTTCGTTGGTTCGTTGGTTCGTTGGTTCGTTGGTTCGTTGGTTCGTTGGTTCGTTGGTTCGTTGGTTCGTTGGTTCGTTGGTTCGTTGGTTCGTTGGTTCGTTGGTTCTTTGGTTCGTTGGTTCGTTGGTTCGTTGGTTCGTTGGTTCGTTGGTTCGTTGGTTCGTTGGTTCGTTGGTTCGTTGGTTCGTTGGTTCGTTGGTTCGTTGGCTCCTTGGTTCGTTGGTTCGTTGGTTCGTTGGTTCGTTGGTTCGTTGGTTCGTTGGTTCGTTGGTTCGTTGGTTCGTTGGTTCGTTTGTGCGTTTGTTCGTTTGTTCGTTTGTTCGTTTGTTCGTTTGTTCGTTTGTTCGTTTGTTCGTTGGTTCGTTGGTTCGTTGGTTCGTTGGTTCGTTGGTTCGTTGGTTCCTTGGTTCGTTGGTTCGTTGGTTCGTTGGTTCGTTGGTTCGTTGGTTCTTTGGTTCGTTGGTTCGTTGGTTCGTTGGTTCGTTGGTTCGTTGGTTCCTTGGTTCGTTGGTTCGTTGGTTCGTTGGTTCGTTGGTTCGTTGGTTCTTTGGTTCGTTGGTTCGTTGGTTCGTTGGTTCGTTGGTTCGTTGGTTCGTTGGTTCGTTGGTTCGTTGGTTCGTTGGTTCGTTGGTTCCTTGGTTCGTTGGTTCGTTGGTTCGTTGGTTCGTTGGTTCGTTGGTTCGTTGGTTCGTTGGTTCGTTGGTTCGTTGGTTCGTTGGTTCGTTGGTTCGTTGGTTCGTTGGTTCGTTGGTTCGTTTGTTCGTTGGTTCGTTGGTTCGTTGGTTCGTTGGTTCTTTGGTTCGTTGGTTCGTTGGTTCGTTGGTTCGTTGGTTCGTTGGTTCGTTGGTTCGTTGGTTCGTTGGTTCGTTGGTTCGTTGGTTCGTTGGTTCGTTGGTTCGTTGGTTCGTTGGCTCCTTGGTTCGTTGGTTCGTTGGTTCGTTGGTTCGTTGGTTCGTTGGTTCGTTGGTTCGTTGGTTCGTTGGTTCGTTGGTTCGTTGGTGCGTTGGTTCGTTGGTTCGTTGGTTCGTTGTTTCTTTGTTCGATTGTTCGTTTGTGCGTTTGTTCGTTTGTTCGTTTGTTCGTTTGTTCGTTTGTTCGTTTGTTCGTTTGTTCGTTTGTTCGTTTGTTCGTTTGTTCGTTTGTTCGTTTGTTCGTTGGTTCGTTGGTTCGTTGGTTCGTTGGTTCGTTGGTTCGTTGGTTCGTTGGTTCGTTGGTTCGTTGGTTCGTTGGTTCGTTGGTTCGTTGGTTCGTTGGTTCGTTGGTTCCTTGGTTCCTTGGTTCGTTGGTTCGTTGGTTCGTTGGTTCGTTGGTTCGTTGGTTGGTTGGTTCGTTGGTTCGTTGGTTCGTTGGTTCGTTGGTTCGTTGGTTCGTTGGTTCGTTGGTTCGTTGGTTCGTTGGTTCGTTGGTTCGTTGGTTCGTTGGTTCGTTGGTTCGTTGGTTCGTTGGTTCGTTGGTTCGTTGGTGCGTTGGTTCGTTGGTTCGTTGGTTCGTTGTTTCTTTGTTCGATTGTTCGTTTGTGCGTTTGTTCGTTGGTTCGTTGGTTCGTTGGTTCGTTGGTTCGTTGGTTCGTTGGTTCGTTGGTGCGTTGGTTCGTTGGTTCGTTGGTTCGTTGTTTCTTTGTTCGATTGTTCGATTGTTCGTTTGTGCGTTTGTTCGTTTGTTCGTTTGTTCGTTTGTTCGTTTGTTCGTTTGTTCGTTTGTTCGTTGGTTCGTTGGTTCGTTGGTTCGTTGGTTCGTTGGTTCGTTGGTTCGTTGGTTCGTTGGTTCGTTGGTTCGTTGGTTCGTTGGTTCGTTGGTTCTTTGGTTCGTTGGTTCGTTGGTTCGTTGGTTCGTTGGTTCGTTGGTTCGTTGGTTCGTTGGTTCGTTGGTTCGTTGGTTCGTTGGTTCGTTGGTTCGTTGGCTCCTTGGTTCGTTGGTTCGTTGGTTCGTTGGTTCGTTGGTTCGTTGGTTCGTTGGTTCGTTGGTTCGTTGGTTCGTTGGTTCGTTTGTGCGTTTGTTCGTTTGTTCGTTTGTTCGTTTGTTCGTTTGTTCGTTTGTTCGTTTGTTCGTTGGTTCGTTGGTTCGTTGGTTCGTTGGTTCGTTGGTTCCTTGGTTCGTTGGTTCGTTGGTTCGTTGGTTCGTTGGTTCGTTGGTTCTTTGGTTCGTTGGTTCGTTGGTTCGTTGGTTCGTTGGTTCGTTGGTTCCTTGGTTCGTTGGTTCGTTGGTTCGTTGGTTCGTTGGTTCGTTGGTTCTTTGGTTCGTTGGTTCGTTGGTTCGTTGGTTCGTTGGTTCGTTGGTTCGTTGGTTCGTTGGTTCGTTGGTTCGTTGGTTCGTTGGTTCCTTGGTTCGTTGGTTCGTTGGTTCGTTGGTTCGTTGGTTCGTTGGTTCGTTGGTTCGTTGGTTCGTTGGTTCGTTGGTTCGTTGGTTCGTTGGTTCGTTGGTTCGTTGGTTCGTTGGTTCGTTTGTTCGTTGGTTCGTTGGTTCGTTGGTTCGTTGGTTCTTTGGTTCGTTGGTTCGTTGGTTCGTTGGTTCGTTGGTTCGTTGTTTCTTTGTTCGATTGTTCGTTTGTGCGTTTGTTCGTTTGTTCGTTTGTTCGTTTGTTCGTTTGTTCGTTTGTTCGTTGGTTCGTTGGTTCGTTGGTTCGTTGGTTCGTTGGTTCGTTGGTTCGTTGTTTCTTTGTTCGATTGTTCGTTTGTGCGTTTGTGCGTTTGTTCGTTTGTTCGTTTGTTCGTTTGTTCGTTTGTTCGTTTGTTCGTTTGTTCGTTTGTTCGTTTGTTCGTTTGTTCGTTTGTTCGTTTGTTCGTTTGTTCGTTTGTTCGTTGGTTCGTTGGTTCGTTGGTTCGTTGGTTCGTTGGTTCGTTGGTTCGTTGGTTCGTTGGTGCGTTGGTTCGTTGGTTCGTTGGTTCGTTGGTTCGTTGGTTCGTTGGTTCGTTGGTTCGTTGGTTCGTTGGTTCGTTGGTTCGTTGGTTCGTTGGTTCGTTGGTTCGTTGGTTCGTTGGTTCGTTGGTTCGTTGGTGCGTTGGTTCGTTGGTTCGTTGGTTCGTTGTTTCTTTGTTCGATTGTTCGTTTGTGCGTTTGTTCGTTTGTTCGTTTGTTCGTTTGTTCGTTTGTTCGTTTGTTCGTTTGTTCGTTTGTTCGCTTGTTCGCTTGTTCGTTTGTTCGTTTGTTCGTTTGTTCGTTTGTTCGTTTGTTCGTTTGTTCGTTTGTTCGTTTGTTGGTTTGTTCGTTTGTTCGTTGGTTCGTTGGTTCGTTGGTTCGTTGGTTCGTTGGTTCGTTGGTTCGTTGGTTCGTTGGTTCGTTGGTTCGTTGGTTCGTTGGTTCGTTGGTTCGTTGGTTCCTTGGTTCGTTGCTTCGTTGGTTCGTTGGTTCCTTGGTTCGTTTGTTCGTTGGTTCGTTGGTTCGTTGGTTCGTTGGTTCGTTGGTTCGTTGGTTCGTTGGTTCCTTGGTTCGTTGGTTCGTTGGTTCGTTGGTTCGTTGGTTCGTTGGTTCGTTGGTTCGTTGGTTCGTTGGTTCGTTGGTTCTTTGGTTCGTTGGTTCGTTGGTTCGTTGGTTCGTTGGTTCGTTGGTTCGTTGGTTCGTTGGTTCGTTGGTTCGTTGGTTCGTTGGTTCGTTGGTTCGTTGGTTCGTTGGTTCGTTGGTTCGTTGGTTCGTTGGTTCGTTGGTTCGTTGGTTCGTTGGTTCGTTGGTTCGTTGGTTCGTTGGTTCGTTGGTTCGTTGGTTCGTTGGTTCGTTGGTTCGTTGGTTCGTTGGTTCTTTGGTTCGTTGGTTCGTTGGTTCGTTGGTTCGTTGGTTCGTTGGTTCGTTGGTTCGTTGGTTCGTTGGTTCGTTGGTTCGTTGGCTCCTTGGTTCGTTGGTTCGTTGGTTCGTTGGTTCGTTGGTTCGTTGGTTCGTTGGTTCGTTGGTTCGTTGGTTCGTTGGTTCGTTTGTGCGTTTGTTCGTTTGTTCGTTTGTTCGTTTGTTCGTTTGTTCGTTTGTTCGTTTGTTCGTTTGTTCGTTGGTTCGTTGGTTCGTTGGTTCGTTGGTTCGTTGGTTCCTTGGTTCGTTGGTTCGTTGGTTCGTTGGTTCGTTGGTTCGTTGGTTCTTTGGTTCGTTGGTTCGTTGGTTCGTTGGTTCGTTGGTTCGTTGGTTCCTTGGTTCGTTGGTTCGTTGGTTCGTTGGTTCGTTGGTTCGTTGGTTCTTTGGTTCGTTGGTTCGTTGGTTCGTTGGTTCGTTGGTTCGTTGGTTCGTTGGTTCGTTGGTTCGTTGGTTCGTTGGTTCGTTGGTTCCTTGGTTCGTTGGTTCGTTGGTTCGTTGGTTCGTTGGTTCGTTGGTTCGTTGGTTCGTTGGTTCGTTGGTTCGTTGGTTCGTTGGTTCGTTGGTTCGTTGGTTCGTTGGTTCGTTGGTTCGTTGGTTCGTTGGTTCGTTGGTTCGTTGGTTCGTTGGTTCTTTGGTTCGTTGGTTCGTTGGTTCGTTGGTTCGTTGGTTCGTTGGTTCGTTGGTTCGTTGGTTCGTTGGTTCGTTGGTTCGTTGGTTCGTTGGTTCGTTGGTTCGTTGGCTCCTTGGTTCGTTGGTTCGTTGGTTCGTTGGTTCGTTGGTTCGTTGGTTCGTTGGTTCGTTGGTTCGTTGGTTCGTTGGTTCGTTGGTGCGTTGGTTCGTTGGTTCGTTGGTTCGTTGTTTCTTTGTTCGATTGTTCGTTTGTGCGTTTGTTCGTTTGTTCGTTTGTTCGTTTGTTCGTTTGTTCGTTTGTTCGTTTGTTCGTTTGTTCGTTTGTTCGTTTGTTCGTTTGTTCGTTGGTTCGTTGGTTCGTTGGTTCGTTGGTTCGTTGGTTCGTTGGTTCGTTGGTTCGTTGGTTCGTTGGTTCGTTGGTTCGTTGGTTCGTTGGTTCGTTGGTTCGTTGGTTCGTTGGTTCGATGGTTCGTTGGTTCGTTGGTTCGTTGTTTCTTTGTTCGATTGTTCGTTTGTGCGTTTGTTCGTTTGTTCGTTTGTTCGTTTGTTCGTTTGTTCGTTTGTTCGTTGGTTCGTTGGTTCGTTGGTTCGTTGGTTCGTTGGTTCGTTGGTTCGTTGTTTCTTTGTTCGATTGTTCGTTTGTGCGTTTGTGCGTTTGTTCGTTTGTTCGTTTGTTCGTTTGTTCGTTTGTTCGTTTGTTCGTTTGTTCGTTTGTTCGTTTGTTCGTTTGTTCGTTTGTTCGTTTGTTCGTTTGTTCGTTTGTTCGTTGGTTCGTTGGTTCGTTGGTTCGTTGGTTCGTTGGTTCGTTGGTTCGTTGGTGCGTTGGTTCGTTGGTTGGTTGGTTCGTTGGTTCGTTGGTTCGTTGGTTCGTTGGTTCGTTGGTTCGTTGGTTCGTTGGTTCGTTGGTTCGTTGGTTCGTTGGTTCGTTGGTTCGTTGTTTCGTTGGTGCGTTGGTTCGTTGGTTCGTTGGTTCGTTGGTTCGTTGTTTCTTTGTTCGATTGTTCGTTTGTGCGTTTGTTCGTTTGTTCGTTGGTTCGTTGGTTCGTTGGTTCGTTGGTTCGTTGGTTCGTTGGTTCGTTGGTTCGTTGGTTCGTTGGTTCGTTGGTTCGTTGGTTCGTTGGTTCGTTGGTTCGTTGGTTCGTTGGTTCGTTGGTTCGTTGGTTCGTTGGTTCCTTGGTCCGTTGGTTCGTTGGTTCGTTGGTTCGTTGGTTCGTTGGTTGGTTGGTTCGTTGGTTCGTTGGTTCGTTGGTTTGTTGGTTCGTTGGTTCGTTGGTTCGTTGGTTCGTTGGTTCGTTGGTTCGTTGGTTCGTTGGTTCGTTGGTTCGTTGGTTCGTTGGTTCGTTGGTTCGTTGGTGCGTTGGTTCGTTGGTTCGTTGGTTCGTTGTTTCTTTGTTCGATTGTTCGTTTGTGCGTTTGTTCGTTTGTTCGTTTGTTCGTTTGTTCGTTTGTTCGTTTGTTCGTTTGTTCGTTTGTTCGTTTGTTCGTTTGTTCGTTTGTTCGCTTGTTCGCTTGTTCGTTTGTTCGTTTGTTCGTTTGTTCGTTTGTTCGTTTGTTCGTTTGTTCGTTTGTTCGTTTGTTCGTTTGTTGGTTTGTTCGTTTGTTCGTTGGTTCGTTGGTTCGTTGGTTCGTTGGTTCGTTGGTTCGTTGGTTCGTTGGTTCGTTGGTTCGTTGGTTCGTTGGTTCGTTGGTTCGTTGGTTCCTTGGTTCGTTGGTTCGTTGGTTCGTTGGTTCCTTGGTTCGTTTGTTCGTTGGTTCGTTGGTTCGTTGGTTCGTTGGTTCGTTGGTTCGTTGGTTCGTTGGTTCCTTGGTTCGTTGGTTCGTTGGTTCGTTGGTTCGTTGGTTCGTTGGTTCGTTGGTTCGTTGGTTCGTTGGTTCGTTGGTTCTTTGGTTCGTTGGTTCGTTGGTTCGTTGGTTCGTTGGTTCGTTGGTTCGTTGGTTCGTTGGTTCGTTGGTTCGTTGGTTCCTTGGTTCGTTGGTTCGTTGGTTCGTTGGTTCGTTGGTTCGTTGGTTCCTTGGTTCGTTGGTTCGTTGGTTCGTTGGTTCGTTGGTTCGTTGGTTCGTTTGTTCGTTTGTTCGCTTGTTCGTTTGTGCGTTTTTTCGTTTGTTCGTTTGTTCGTTTGTTCGTTTGTTCGTTTGTTCGTTGGTTCGTTGGTTCGTTGGTTCGTTGGTTCGTTGGTTCGTTGGTTCGTTGGTTCGTTGGTTCGTTGGTTCGTTGGTTCGTTGGTTCGTTTGTTCGTTTGTTCGTTTGTTCGTTTGTTCGTTTGTTCGTTTGTTCGTTTGTTCGTTTGTTCGTTTGTTCGTTTGTTCGTTTGTTCGTTTGTTCGTTTGTTCGTTTGTTCGTTTGTTCGTTTGTTCGTTTGTTCGTTTGTTCGTTGGTTCGTTGGTTCGTTGGTTCGTTGGTTCGTTGGTTCGTTGGTTCGTTGGTGCGTTGGTTCGTTGGTTTGTTGGTTCGTTGGTTCGTTGGTTCGTTGGTTCGTTGGTTCGTTGGTTCGTTGGTTCGTTGGTTCGTTGGTTCGTTGGTTCGTTGGTTCGTTGGTGCGTTGGTTCGTTGGTTCGTTGGTTCGTTGGTTCGTTGTTTCTTTGTTCGATTGTTCGTTTGTGCGTTTGTTCGTTTGTTCGTTTGTTCGTTTGTTCGTATGTTCGTTTGTTCGTTTGTTCGTTTGTTCGTTTGTTCGTTTGTTCGTTTGTTCGTTTGTTCGTTTGTTCGTTTGTTCGTTTGTTCGTTTGTTCGTTTGTTCGTTTGTTCGTTTGTTCGTTTGTTCGTTTGTTCGTTTGTTCGTTGGTTCGTTGGTTCGTTGGTTCGTTGGTTCGTTGGTTCGTTTGTTCGTTTGTTCGTTTGTTCGTTTGTTCGTTTGTTCGTTTGTTCGTTTGTTCGTTGGTTCCTTGGTTCGTTAGTTCGTTGGTTCGTTGGTCCGTTGGTTCGTTGGTTCGTTGGTTCGTTGGTTCGTTGGTTCGTTGGTTCGTTGGTTCGTTGGTTCGTTGGTTCGTTGGTTCGTTGGTTCGTTGGTTCGTTGGTTCGTTGGTTCCTTGGTTCGTTGGTTCGTTGGTTCGTTGGTTCGTTGGTTCGTTGGTTCGTTGGTTCGTTGGTTCGTTGGTTCGTTGGTCCGTTGGTTCGTTGGTTCGTTGGTTCGTTGGTTCGTTGGTTCGTTGGTTCGTTGGTTCGTTGGTTCGTTGGTTCGTTGGTTCGTTGGTTCCTTGGTTCGTTGGTTCGTTGGTTCGTTGGTTCGTTGGATCGTTGGTTCGTTGGTTCGTTGGTTCGTTGGTTCGTTGTTTCGTTGGTGCGTTGGTTCGTTGGTTCGTTGGTTCGTTGTTTCTTTGTTCGATTGTTCGTTTGTGCGTTTGTTCGTTTGTTCGTTGGTTCGTTGGTTCGTTGGTTCGTTGGTTCGTTGGTTCGTTGGTTCGTTGGTTCGTTGGTTCGTTGGTTCGTTGGTTCGTTGGTTCGTTGGTTCGTTGGTTCGTTGGTTCGTTGGTTCGTTGGTTCGTTGGTTCGTTGGTTCGTTGGTTCCTTGGTTCGTTGGTTCGTTGGTTCGTTGGTTCGTTGGTTCGTTGGTTGGTTGGTTCGTTGGTTCGTTGGTTCGTTGGTTTGTTGGTTCGTTGGTTCGTTGGTTCGTTGGTTCGTTGGTTCGTTGGTTCGTTGGTTCGTTGGTTCGTTGGTTCGTTGGTTCGTTGGTTCGTTAGTTCGTTGGTGCGTTGGTTCGTTGGTTCGTTGGTTCGTTGTTTCTTTGTTCGATTGTTCGTTTGTGCGTTTGTTCGTTTGTTCGTTTGTTCGTTTGTTCGTTTGTTCGTTTGTTCGTTTGTTCGTTTGTTCGCTTGTTCGCTTGTTCGTTTGTTCGTTTGTTCGTTTGTTCGTTTGTTCGTTTGTTCGTTTGTTCGTTTGTTCGTTTGTTGGTTTGTTCGTTTGTTCGTTGGTTCGTTGGTTCGTTGGTTCGTTGGTTCGTTGGTTCGTTGGTTCGTTGGTTCGTTGGTTCGTTGGTTCGTTGGTTCGTTGGTTCGTTGGTTCGTTGGTTCCTTGGTTCGTTGGTTCGTTGGTTCGTTGGTTCCTTGGTTCGTTTGTTCGTTGGTTCGTTGGTTCGTTGGTTCGTTGGTTCGTTGGTTCGTTGGTTCGTTGGTTCCTTGGTTCGTTGGTTCGTTGGTTCGTTGGTTCGTTGGTTCGTTGGTTCGTTGGTTCGTTGGTTCGTTGGTTCGTTGGTTCTTTGGTTCGTTGGTTCGTTGGTTCGTTGGTTCGTTGGTTCGTTGGTTCGTTGGTTCGTTGGTTCGTTGGTTCGTTGGTTCCTTGGTTCGTTGGTTCGTTGGTTCGTTGGTTCGTTGGTTCGTTGGTTCGTTGGTTCGTTGGTTCGTTGGTTCGTTGGTTCGTTGGTTCGTTGGTTCGTTGGTTCGTTTGTTCGTTTGTTCGCTTGTTCGTTTGTGCGTTTTTTCGTTTGTTCGTTTGTTCGTTTGTTCGTTTGTTCGTTTGTTCGTTGGTTCGTTGGTTCGTTGGTTCGTTGGTTCGTTGGTTCGTTGGTTCGTTGGTTCGTTGGTTCGTTGGTTCGTTGGTTCGTTGGTTCGTTGGTTCGTTTGTTCGTTTGTTCGATTGTTCGTTTGTGCGTTTGTTCGTTTGTTCGTTTGTTCGTTTGTTCGTTTGTTCGTTTGTTCGTTTGTTCGTTTGTTCGTTTGTTCGTTTGTTCGTTTGTTCGTTTGTTCGTTTGTTCGTTGGTTCGTTGGTTCGTTGGTTCGTTGGTTCGTTGGTTCGTTGGTTCGTTGGTTCGTTGGTTCGTTGGTTCGTTGGTTCGTTGGTTCGTTGGTTCGTTGGTTCGTTGGTTCGTTGGTTCGTTGGTTCGTTGGTTCGTTGGTTCGTTGGTTCGTTGGCTCCTTGGTTCGTTGGTTCGTTGGTTCGTTGGTTCGTTGGTTCGTTGGTTCGTTGGTTCGTTGGTTCGTTGGTTCGTTGGTTCGTTGGTGCGTTGGTTCGTTGGTTCGTTGGTTCGTTGTTTCTTTGTTCGATTGTTCGTTTGTGCGTTTGTTCGTTTGTTCGTTTGTTCGTTTGTTCGTTTGTTCGTTTGTTCGTTTGTTCGTTTGTTCGTTTGTTCGTTTGTTCGTTTGTTCGTTGGTTCGTTGGTTCGTTGGTTCGTTGGTTCGTTGGTTCGTTGGTTCGTTGGTTCGTTGGTTCGTTGGTTCGTTGGTTCGTTGGTTCGTTGGTTCGTTGGTTCGTTGGTTCGTTGGTTCGATGGTTCGTTGGTTCGTTGGTTCGTTGTTTCTTTGTTCGATTGTTCGTTTGTGCGTTTGTTCGTTTGTTCGTTTGTTCGTTTGTTCGTTTGTTCGTTTGTTCGTTGGTTCGTTGGTTCGTTGGTTCGTTGGTTCGTTGGTTCGTTGGTTCGTTGTTTCTTTGTTCGATTGTTCGTTTGTGCGTTTGTGCGTTTGTTCGTTTGTTCGTTTGTTCGTTTGTTCGTTTGTTCGTTTGTTCGTTTGTTCGTTTGTTCGTTTGTTCGTTTGTTCGTTTGTTCGTTTGTTCGTTTGTTCGTTTGTTCGTTGGTTCGTTGGTTCGTTGGTTCGTTGGTTCGTTGGTTCGTTGGTTCGTTGGTGCGTTGGTTCGTTGGTTGGTTGGTTCGTTGGTTCGTTGGTTCGTTGGTTCGTTGGTTCGTTGGTTCGTTGGTTCGTTGGTTCGTTGGTTCGTTGGTTCGTTGGTTCGTTGGTTCGTTGTTTCGTTGGTGCGTTGGTTCGTTGGTTCGTTGGTTCGTTGGTTCGTTGTTTCTTTGTTCGATTGTTCGTTTGTGCGTTTGTTCGTTTGTTCGTTGGTTCGTTGGTTCGTTGGTTCGTTGGTTCGTTGGTTCGTTGGTTCGTTGGTTCGTTGGTTCGTTGGTTCGTTGGTTCGTTGGTTCGTTGGTTCGTTGGTTCGTTGGTTCGTTGGTTCGTTGGTTCGTTGGTTCGTTGGTTCCTTGGTCCGTTGGTTCGTTGGTTCGTTGGTTCGTTGGTTCGTTGGTTGGTTGGTTCGTTGGTTCGTTGGTTCGTTGGTTTGTTGGTTCGTTGGTTCGTTGGTTCGTTGGTTCGTTGGTTCGTTGGTTCGTTGGTTCGTTGGTTCGTTGGTTCGTTGGTTCGTTGGTTCGTTGGTTCGTTGGTGCGTTGGTTCGTTGGTTCGTTGGTTCGTTGTTTCTTTGTTCGATTGTTCGTTTGTGCGTTTGTTCGTTTGTTCGTTTGTTCGTTTGTTCGTTTGTTCGTTTGTTCGTTTGTTCGTTTGTTCGTTTGTTCGTTTGTTCGTTTGTTCGCTTGTTCGCTTGTTCGTTTGTTCGTTTGTTCGTTTGTTCGTTTGTTCGTTTGTTCGTTTGTTCGTTTGTTCGTTTGTTCGTTTGTTGGTTTGTTCGTTTGTTCGTTGGTTCGTTGGTTCGTTGGTTCGTTGGTTCGTTGGTTCGTTGGTTCGTTGGTTCGTTGGTTCGTTGGTTCGTTGGTTCCTTGGTTCGTTGGTTCGTTGGTTCGTTGGTTCCTTGGTTCGTTTGTTCGTTGGTTCGTTGGTTCGTTGGTTCGTTGGTTCGTTGGTTCGTTGGTTCGTTGGTTCCTTGGTTCGTTGGTTCGTTGGTTCGTTGGTTCGTTGGTTCGTTGGTTCGTTGGTTCGTTGGTTCGTTGGTTCGTTGGTTCTTTGGTTCGTTGGTTCGTTGGTTCGTTGGTTCGTTGGTTCGTTGGTTCGTTGGTTCGTTGGTTCGTTGGTTCGTTGGTTCCTTGGTTCGTTGGTTCGTTGGTTCGTTGGTTCGTTGGTTCGTTGGTTCCTTGGTTCGTTGGTTCGTTGGTTCGTTGGTTCGTTGGTTCGTTGGTTCGTTTGTTCGTTTGTTCGCTTGTTCGTTTGTGCGTTTTTTCGTTTGTTCGTTTGTTCGTTTGTTCGTTTGTTCGTTTGTTCGTTGGTTCGTTGGTTCGTTGGTTCGTTGGTTCGTTGGTTCGTTGGTTCGTTGGTTCGTTGGTTCGTTGGTTCGTTGGTTCGTTGGTTCGTTTGTTCGTTTGTTCGTTTGTTCGTTTGTTCGTTTGTTCGTTTGTTCGTTTGTTCGTTTGTTCGTTTGTTCGTTTGTTCGTTTGTTCGTTTGTTCGTTTGTTCGTTTGTTCGTTTGTTCGTTTGTTCGTTTGTTCGTTTGTTCGTTTGTTCGTTGGTTCGTTGGTTCGTTGGTTCGTTGGTTCGTTGGTTCGTTGGTTCGTTGGTGCGTTGGTTCGTTGGTTTGTTGGTTCGTTGGTTCGTTGGTTCGTTGGTTCGTTGGTTCGTTGGTTCGTTGGTTCGTTGGTTCGTTGGTTCGTTGGTTCGTTGGTTCGTTGGTGCGTTGGTTCGTTGGTTCGTTGGTTCGTTGGTTCGTTGTTTCTTTGTTCGATTGTTCGTTTGTGCGTTTGTTCGTTTGTTCGTTTGTTCGTTTGTTCGTATGTTCGTTTGTTCGTTTGTTCGTTTGTTCGTTTGTTCGTTTGTTTGTTTGTTCGTTTGTTCGTTTGTTCGTTTGTTCGTTTGTTCGTTTGTTCGTTTGTTCGTTTGTTCGTTTGTTCGTTTGTTCGTTTGTTCGTTGGTTCGTTGGTTCGTTGGTTCGTTGGTTCGTTGGTTCGTTTGTTCGTTTGTTCGTTTGTTCGTTTGTTCGTTTGTTCGTTTGTTCGTTAGTTCGTTTGTTCGTTGGTTCCTTGGTTCGTTAGTTCGTTGGTTCGTTGGTCCGTTGGTTCGTTGGTTCGTTGGTTCGTTGGTTCGTTGGTTCGTTGGTTCGTTGGTTCGTTGGTTCGTTGGTTCGTTGGTTCGTTGGTTCGTTGGTTCGTTGGTTCGTTGGTTCCTTGGTTCGTTGGTTCGTTGGTTCGTTGGTTCGTTGGTTCGTTGGTTCGTTGGTTCGTTGGTTCGTTGGTTCGTTGGTCCGTTGGTTCGTTGGTTCGTTGGTTCGTTGGTTCGTTGGTTCGTTGGTTCGTTGGTTCGTTGGTTCGTTGGTTCGTTGGTTCGTTGGTTCGTTGGTTCGTTGGTTCCTTGGTTCGTTGGTTCGTTGGTTCGTTGGTTCGTTGGTTCGTTGGTTCGTTGGTTCGTTGGTTCGTTGGTTCGTTGGTTCGTTGTTTCGTTGGTGCGTTGGTTCGTTGGTTCGTTGGTTCGTTGTTTCTTTGTTCGATTGTTCGTTTGTGCGTTTGTTCGTTTGTTCGTTGGTTCGTTGGTTCGTTGGTTCGTTGGTTCGTTGGTTCGTTGGTTCGTTGGTTCGTTGGTTCGTTGGTTCGTTGGTTCGTTGGTTCGTTGGTTCGTTGGTTCGTTGGTTCGTTGGTTCGTTGGTTCGTTGGTTCGTTGGTTCGTTGGTTCGTTGGTTCCTTGGTTCGTTGGTTCGTTGGTTCGTTGGTTCGTTGGTTCGTTGGTTGGTTGGTTCGTTGGTTCGTTGGTTCGTTGGTTTGTTGGTTCGTTGGTTCGTTGGTTCGTTGGTTCGTTGGTTCGTTGGTTCGTTGGTTCGTTGGTTCGTTGGTTCGTTGGTTCGTTGGTTCGTTAGTTCGTTGGTGCGTTGGTTCGTTGGTTCGTTGGTTCGTTGTTTCTTTGTTCGATTGTTCGTTTGTGCGTTTGTTCGTTTGTTCGTTTGTTCGTTTGTTCGTTTGTTCGTTTGTTCGTTTGTTCGTTTGTTCGCTTGTTCGCTTGTTCGTTTGTTCGTTTGTTCGTTTGTTCGTTTGTTCGTTTGTTCGTTTGTTCGTTTGTTCGTTTGTTCGTTTGTTCGTTTGTTCGTTGGTTCGTTGGTTCGTTGGTTCGTTGGTTCGTTGGTTCGTTGGTTCGTTGGTTCGTTGGTTCGTTGGTTCGTTGGTTCGTTGGTTCGTTGGTTCGTTGGTTCCTTGGTTCGTTGGTTCGTTGGTTCGTTGGTTCCTTGGTTCGTTTGTTCGTTGGTTCGTTGGTTCGTTGGTTCGTTGGTTCGTTGGTTCGTTGGTTCGTTGGTTCCTTGGTTCGTTGGTTCGTTGGTTCGTTGGTTCGTTGGTTCGTTGGTTCGTTGGTTCGTTGGTTCGTTGGTTCGTTGGTTCGTTGGTTCGTTGGTTCGTTGGTTCGTTGGTTCGTTGGTTCGTTGGTTCGTTGGTTCGTTGGTTCGTTGGTTCCTTGGTTCGTTGGTTCGTTGGTTCGTTGGTTCGTTGGTTCGTTGGTTCGTTGGTTCGTTGGTTCGTTGGTTCGTTGGTTCGTTGGTTCGTTGGTTCGTTTGTTCGTTTGTTCGCTTGTTCGTTTGTGCGTTTTTTCGTTTGTTCGTTTGTTCGTTTGTTCGTTTGTTCGTTTGTTCGTTGGTTCGTTGGTTCGTTGGTTCGTTGGTTCGTTGGTTCGTTGGTTCGTTGGTTCGTTGGTTCGTTGGTTCGTTGGTTCGTTGGTTCGTTGGTTCGTTTGTTCGTTTGTTCGATTGTTCGTTTGTGCGTTTGTTCGTTTGTTCGTTTGTTCGTTTGTTCGTTTGTTCGTTTGTTCGTTTGTTCGTTTGTTCGTTTGTTCGTTTGTTCGTTTGTTCGTTTGTTCGTTTGTTCGTTGGTTCGTTGGTTCGTTGGTTCGTTGGTTCGTTGGTTCGTTGGTTCGTTGGTTCGTTGGTTCGTTGGTTCGTTGGTTCGTTGGTTCGTTGGTTCGTTGGTTCGATGGTTCGTTGGTTCGTTGGTTCGTTGGTTCGTTGGTTCGTTGGTTCGTTGGTTCGTTGGTTCGTTGGTTCGTTGGTTCGTTGGTTCGTTGGTTCGTTGGTTCGTTGGTTCGTTGGTTCGTTGATTCGTTGGTTCGTTGGTTCGTTGGTTCGTAGGTTCGTTGGTTCGTTGGTTCGTTGGTTCTTTGGTTCGTTGGTGCGTTGGTTCGTTGGTTCGTTGGTGCGTTGGTTCGTTGGTTCGTTGGTTCGTTGTTTCTTTGTTCGATTGTTCGTTTGTGCGTTTGTTCGTTTGTTCGTTGGTTCGTTGGTTCGTTGGTTCGTTGGTTCGTTGGTTCGTTGGTTCGTTGGTTCGTTGGTTCGTTGGTTCGTTGGTTCGTTGGTTCGTTGGTTCGTTGGTTCGTTGGTTCGTTGGTTCGTTGGTTCGTTGGTTCGTTGGTTCGTTGGTTCGTTGGTTCGTTGGTTCGTTGGTTCGTTGGTTCGTTGGTTCGTTGGTTCGTTGGTTCGTTGGTTCGTTGGTTCGTTGGTTCGTTGGTTCGTTGGTTCGTTGGTTCGTTGGTTCGTTGGTTCGTTGGTTCGTTGGTTCGTTGGTTCGTTGGTTCGTTGGTTCGTTGGTTCGTTGGTTCGTTGGTTCGTTGGTTCGTTGGTTCGTTGGTTCGTTGGTTCGTTGGTTCGTTGGTTCGTTGGTTCGTTGGTTCGTTGGTTCGTTGGTTCGTTGGTTCGTTGGTTCCTTGGTTCGTTGGTTCGTTGGTTCGTTGGTTCGTTGGTTCGTTGGTTCGTTGGTTCGTTGGTTCGTTGGTTCGTTGGTTCGTTGGTTCGTTGGTTCGTTGGTTCGTTGGTTCGTTTGTTCGTTGGTTCGTTGGTTCGTTGGTTCGTTGGTTCTTTGGTTCGTTGGTTCGTTGGTTCGTTGGTTCGTTGGTTCGTTGGTTCGTTGGTTCGTTGGTTCGTTGGTTCGTTGGTTCGTTGGTTCGTTGGTTCGTTGGCTCCTTGGTTCGTTGGTTCGTTGGTTCGTTGTTTCGTTGGTGCGTTGGTTCGTTGGTTCGTTGGTTCGTTGGTTCGTTGTTTCTTTGTTCGATTGTTCGTTTGTGCGTTTGTTCGTTTGTTCGTTGGTTCGTTGGTTCGTTGGTTCGTTGGTTCGTTGGTTCGTTGGTTCGTTGGTTCGTTGGTTCGTTGGTTCGTTGGTTCGTTGGTTCGTTGGTTCGTTGGTTCGTTGGTTCGTTGGTTCGTTGGTTCGTTGGTTCGTTGGTTCGTTGGTTCGTTGGTTCGTTGGTTCGTTGGTTCGTTGGTTCGTTGGTTCGTTGGTTCCTTGGTTCGTTGGTTCGTTGGTTCGTTGGTTCGTTGGTTCGTTGGTTGGTTGGTTCGTTGGTTCGTTGGTTCGTTGGTTTGTTGGTTCGTTGGTTCGTTGGTTCGTTGGTTCGTTGGTTCGTTGGTTCGTTGGTTCGTTGGTTCGTTGGTTCGTTGGTTCGTTGGTTCGTTGGTGCGTTGGTTCGTTGGTTCGTTGGTTCGTTGTTTCTTTGTTCGATTGTTCGTTTGTGCGTTTGTTCGTTTGTTCGTTTGTTCGTTTGTTCGTTTGTTCGTTTGTTCGTTTGTTCGTTTGTTCGCTTGTTCGCTTGTTCGTTTGTTCGTTTGTTCGTTTGTTCGTTTGTTCGTTTGTTCGTTTGTTCGTTTGTTCGTTTGTTGGTTTGTTCGTTTGTTCGTTGGTTCGTTGGTTCGTTGGTTCGTTGGTTCGTTGGTTCGTTGGTTCGTTGGTTCGTTGGTTCGTTGGTTCGTTGGTTCGTTGGTTCGTTGGTTCGTTGGTTCGTTGGTTCCTTGGTTCGTTGGTTCGTTGGTTCGTTGGTTCCTTGGTTCGTTTGTTCGTTGGTTCGTTGGTTCGTTGGTTCGTTGGTTCGTTGGTTCGTTGGTTCGTTGGTTCCTTGGTTCGTTGGTTCGTTGGTTCGTTGGTTCGTTGGTTCGTTGGTTCGTTGGTTCGTTGGTTCGTTGGTTCGTTGGTTCTTTGGTTCGTTGGTTCGTTGGTTCGTTGGTTCGTTGGTTCGTTGGTTCGTTGGTTCGTTGGTTCGTTGGTTCCTTGGTTCGTTGGTTCGTTGGTTCGTTGGTTCGTTGGTTCGTTGGTTCGTTGGTTCGTTGGTTCGTTGGTTCGTTGGTTCGTTGGTTCGTTGGTTCGTTTGTTCGTTTGTTCGCTTGTTCGTTTGTGCGTTTTTTCGTTTGTTCGTTTTTTCGTTTGTTCGTTTGTTCGTTTGTTCGTTTGTTCGTTGGTTCGTTGGTTCGTTGGTTCGTTGGTTCGTTGGTTCGTTGGTTCGTTGGTTCGTTGGTTCGTTGGTTCGTTGGTTCGTTGGTTCGTTGGTTCGTTTGTTCGTTTGTTCGTTTGTTCGTTTGTTCGTTTGTTCGTTTGTTCGTTTGTTCGTTTGTTCGTTTGTTCGTTTGTTCGTTTGTTCGTTTGTTCGTTTGTTCGTTTGTTCGTTTGTTCGTTTGTTCGTTTGTTCGTTTGTTCGTTTGTTCGTTGGTTCGTTGGTTCGTTGGTTCGTTGGTTCGTTGGTTCGTTGGTTCGTTGGTGCGTTGGTTCGTTGGTTCGTTGGTTCGTTGGTTCGTTGGTTCGTTGGTTCGTTGGTTCGTTGGTTCGTTGGTTCGTTGGTTCGTTGGTTCGTTGGTTCGTTGGATCGTTGGTTCGTTGGTTCGTTGGTTCGTTGGTTCGTTGGTTCGTTGGTTCGTTGGTTCGTTGGTTCGTTGGTTCGTTGGTTCGTTGGTTCGTTGGTTCCTTGGTTCGTTGGTTCGTTGGTTCGTTGGTTCGTTGGTTCGTTGGTTGGTTGGTTCGTTGGTTCGTTGGTTCGTTGGTTTGTTGGTTCGTTGGTTCGTTGGTTCGTTGGTTCGTTGGTTCGTTGGTTCGTTGGTTCGTTGGTTCGTTGGTTCGTTGGTTCGTTGGTTCGTTGGTTCGTTGGTTCGTTGGTGCGTTGGTTCGTTGGTTCGTTGGTTCGTTGTTTCTTTGTTCGATTGTTCGTTTGTGCGTTTGTTCGTTTGTTCGTTTGTTTCGTTTGTTCGTTTGTTCGTTTGTTCGTTTGTTCGTTTGTTCGTTTGTTCGTTTGTTTCGTTTGTTCGTTTGTTCGTTTGTTCGTTTGTTCGTTTGTTCGTTTGTTCGTTTGTTCGTTTGTTCGTTGGTTCGTTGGTTCGTTGGTTCGTTGGTTCGTTGGTTCGTTGGTTCGTTGGTGCGTTGGTTCGTTGGTTTGTTGGTTCGTTGGTTCGTTGGTTCGTTGGTTCGTTGGTTCGTTGGTTCGTTGGTTCGTTGGTTCGTTGGTGCGTTGGTTCGTTGGTTTGTTGGTTCGTTGGTTCGTTGGTTCGTTGGTTCGTTGGTTCGTTGGTTCGTTGGTTCGTTGGTTCGTTGGTTCGTTGGTTCGTTGGTTCGTTGGTTCGTTGGTTCGTTGGTTCGTTGGTTCGTTGGTTCGTTGGTTCGTTGGTTCGTTGGTTCTTTGGTTCGTTGGTTCGTTGGTTCGTTGGTTCGTTGGTTCGTTGGTTCGTTGGTTCGTTGGTTCGTTGGTTCGTTGGTTCGTTGGTTCGTTGGTTCGTTGGCTCCTTGGTTCGTTGGTTCGTTGGTTCGTTGGTTCGTTGGTTCGTTGGTTCGTTGGTTCGTTGGTTCGTTGGTTCGTTGGTTCGTTGGTTCGTTTGTGCGTTTGTTTCGTTTGTTCGTTTGTTCGTTTGTTCGTTTGTTCGTTTGTTCGTTTGTTCGTTGGTTCGTTGGTTCGTTGGTTCGTTGGTTCGTTGGTTCCTTGGTTCGTTGGTTCGT
>NW_027487067.1:10000-17953 GCF_050908995.1 Andrena cerasifolii | reverse complement strand
GTTTGTTCGTTTGTTCTTTTGTTCGTTGGTTCGTTGGTTCGTTGGTTCGTTGGTTCGTTGGTTCGTTGGTTCGTTGGTTCGTTGGTTCGTTTGTTCGTTTGTTCGTTTGTTCGTTTGTTCGTTGGTTCGTTGGTTCGTTGGTTCGTTGGATCGTTGGTTCGTTGTTTCGTTTGTTCGTTTGTTCGTTGGTTCGTTGGTTCGTTGGTTCGTTGGTTCGTTGGTTCGTTGGTTCGTTGGTTCGTTGGTTCGTTGGATCGTTGGATCGTTGGTTCGTTGGTTCGTTGGTTCGTTGGTTCGTTGGTTCGTTTGTTCGTTTGTTCGTTGTTTCGTTGTTTCGTTGTTTCGTTGTTTCGTTGTTTCGTTGATTCGTTGTTTCGTTGTTTCGTTGTTTCGTTGTTTCGTTGTTTCGTTGTTTCGTTGTTTCGTTGTTTCGTTGTTTCGTTGTTTCGTTGTTTCGTTGTTTCGTTGTTTCGTTGTTTCGTTGTTTCGTTGTTTCGTTGTTTCGTTGTTTCGTTGTTTCGTTGTTTCGTTGTTTCGTTGTTTCGTTGTTTCGTTGTTTCGTTGTTTCGTTGTTTCGTTGTTTCGTTGTTTCGTTGTTTCGTTGTTTCGTTGTTTCGTTGTTTCGTTGTTTCGTTGTTTCGTTGTTTCGTTGTTTCGTTGTTTCGTTGTTTCGTTGTTTCGTTGTTTCGTTGTTTCGTTGTTTCGTTGTTTCGTTGTTTCGTTGTTTCGTTGTTTCGTTGTTTCGTTGTTTCGTTGGTTCTTTTGTTTCTTTGTCACTTTGTTCGTTTGTTCGTTTGTTCGTTTGTTCGTTTGTTCGTTGGTTCGTTGGTTCGTTGGTTCGTTGGTTCGTTGGTTCGTTGGATCGTTTGTTCGTTTGTTCGTTTGTTCGTTTGTTCTTTTGTTCGTTGGTTCGTTGGTTCGTTGGTTCGTTGGTTCGTTGGTTCGTTGGTTCGTTGGTTCGTTTGTTCGTTTGTTCGTTTGTTCGTTTGTTCGTTGGTTCGTTGGTTCGTTGGTTCGTTGGATCGTTGGTTCGTTGTTTCGTTTGTTCGTTTGTTCGTTGTTTCGTTGTTTCGTTGTTTCGTTGTTTCGTTGTTTCGTTGTTTCGTTGTTTCGTTGTTTCGTTGTTTCGTTGTTTCGTTGTTTCGTTGTTTCGTTGTTTCGTTGTTTCGTTGTTTCGTTGTTTCGTTGTTTCGTTGTTTCGTTGTTTCGTTGTTTCGTTGTTTCGTTGTTTCGTTGTTTCGTTGTTTCGTTGTTTCGTTGTTTCGTTGTTTCGTTGTTTCGTTGTTTCGTTGTTTCGTTGGTCCTTTTGTTTCTTTGTCACTTTGTTCGTTTGTTCGTTTGTTCGTTTGTTCGTTTGTTCGTTTGTTCGTTGGTTCGTTGGTTCGTTGGTTCATTGGTTCGTTGGTTCGTTTGTTCGTTTGTTCGTTGGTTCGTTGGTTCGTTGGTTCGTTGGATCGTTGGTTCGTTGTTTCGTTTGTTCGTTTGTTCGTTGGTTCGTTGGTTCGTTGGTTCGTTGGTACGTTGGTTCGTTGGTTCGTTGGTTCGTTGTTTCGTTGGTTCGTTGGATCGTTGGATCGTTGGTTCGTTGGTTCGTTGGTTCGTTTGTTCGTTTGTTCGTTTGTTCGTTGTTTCGTTGTTTCGTTGTTTCGTTGTTTCGTTGTTTCGTTGGTTCGTTGATTCGTTGTTTCGTTGTTTCGTTGTTTCGTTGTTTCGTTGTTTCGTTGTTTCGTTGTTTCGTTGTTTCGTTGTTTCGTTGTTTCGTTGTTTCGTTGTTTCGTTGTTTCGTTGTTTCGTTGTTTCGTTGTTTCGTTGTTTCGTTGTTTCGTTGTTTCGTTGTTTCGTTGTTTCGTTGTTTCGTTGTTTCGTTGTTTCGTTGTTTCGTTGTTTCGTTGTTTCGTTGTTTCGTTGTTTCGTTGTTTCGTTGTTTCGTTGTTTCGTTGGTCCTTTTGTTTCTTTGTCACTTTGTTCGTTTGTTCGTTTGTTAGTTTGTTCGTTTGTTCGTTTGTTCGTTTTGTTCGTTTGTTCGTTTGTTCGTTTGTTCGTTTGTTCGTTTGTTCGTTTGTTCGTTTGTTCGTTTGTTCGTTTGTTCGTTTGTTCGTTTGTTCGTTTGTTCGTTTGTTCGTTTGTTCGTTTGTTCGTTTGTTCGTTTGTTCGTTTGTTCGTTTGTTCGTTTGTTCGTTTGTTCGTTTGTTCGTTTGTTCGTTTGTTCGTTTGTTCGTTTGTTCGTTTGTTCGTTTGTTCGTTTGTTCGTTTGTTCGTTTGTTCGTTTGTTCGTTTGTTCGTTTGTTCGTTTGTTCGTTTGTTCGTTTGTTCGTTTGTTCGTTTGTTCGTTTGTTCGTTTGTTCGTTTGTTCGTTTGTTCGTTTGTTCGTTTGTTCGTTTGTTCGTTTGTTCGTTTGTTCGTTTGTTCGTTTGTTCGTTTGTTCGTTTGTTCGTTTGTTCGTTTGTTCGTTTGTTCGTTTGTTCGTTTGTTCGTTTGTTCGTTTGTTCGTTTGTTCTTTTGTTCGTTTGTTCGTTGGTTCGTTGGTTCGTTGGTTCGTTGTTTCGTTGTTTCGTTGTTTCGTTGTTTCGTTGTTTCGTTGTTTCGTTGTTTCGTTGTTTCGTTGTTTCGTTGTTTCGTTGTTTCGTTGTTTCGTTGTTTCGTTGTTTCGTTGGTTCGTTGGTTCGTTGGTTCGTTGGTTCGTTGGTTCGTTGGTTCGTTGGTTCGTTGGTTCGTTGGTTCGTTGGATCGTTTGTTCGTTTGTTCGTTTGTTCTTTTGTTCGTTGGTTCGTTGGTTCGTTGGTTCGTTGGTTCGTTTGTTCGTTTGTTCGTTTGTTCGTTTGTTCGTTTGTTCGTTGGTTCGTTGGTTCGTTGGATCGTTGGTTCGTTGTTTCGTTTGTTCGTTTGTTCGTTGGTTCGTTGGTTCGTTGGTTCGTTGGTCCGTTGGTTCGTTGGTTCGTTTGTTCGTTGGTTCGTTGGTTCGTTGGTTCGTTGGATCGTTGATTCGTTGGTTCGTTGGTTCGTTTGTTCGTTTGTTCGTTTGTTCGTTTGTTCGTTTGTTCGTTGTTTCGTTGTTTCGTTGTTTCGTTGTTTCGTTGTTTCGTTGTTTCGTTGTTTCGTTGTTTCGTTGTTTCGTTGTTTCGTTGTTTCGTTGTTTCGTTGTTTCGTTGTTTCGTTGTTTCGTTGTTTCGTTGTTTCGTTGTTTCGTTGTTTCGTTGTTTCGTTGTTTCGTTGTTTCGTTGTTTCGTTGTTTCGTTGTTTCGTTGTTTCGTTGTTTCGTTGTTTCGTTGTTTCGTTGTTTCGTTGTTTCGTTGTTTCGTTGTTTCGTTGTTTCGTTGTTTCGTTGTTTCGTTGTTTCGTTGTTTCGTTGTTTCGTTGTTTCGTTGTTTCGTTGTTTCGTTGTTTCGTTGTTTCGTTGTTTCGTTGTTTCGTTGTTTCGTTGTTTCGTTGTTTCGTTGTTTCGTTGTTTCGTTGTTTCGTTGTTTCGTTGGTCCTTTTGTTTCTTTGTCACTTTGTTCGTTTGTTCGTTTGTTCGTTTGTTCGTTTGTTCGTTGGTTCGTTGGTTCGTTGGTTCGTTGGTTCATTGGTTCGTTGGTTCGTTTGTTCGTTTGTTCGTTGGTTCGTTGGTTCGTTGGATCGTTGGTTCGTTGTTTCGTTTGTTCGTTTGTTCGTTGGTTCGTTGGTTCGTTGGTTCGTTGGTACGTTGGTTCGTTGGTTCGTTGGTTCGTTGGTTCGTTGGTTCGTTGGATCGTTGGATCGTTGGTTCGTTGGTTCGTTGGTTCGTTTGTTCGTTTGTTCGTTTGTTCGTTGTTTCGTTGTTTCGTTGTTTCGTTGTTTCGTTGGATCGTTGGTTCGTTGGTTCGTTGGTTCGTTTGTTCGTTTGTTCGTTTGTTCGTTGTTTCGTTGTTTCGTTGTTTCGTTGTTTCGTTGTTTCGTTGTTTCGTTGTTTCGTTGTTTCGTTGTTTCGTTGTTTCGTTGTTTCGTTGTTTCGTTGTTTCGTTGTTTCGTTGTTTCGTTGTTTCGTTGTTTCGTTGTTTCGTTGTTTCGTTGTTTCGTTGTTTCGTTGTTTCGTTGTTTCGTTGTTTCGTTGTTTCGTTGTTTCGTTGTTTCGTTGTTTCGTTGGTCCTTTTGTTTCTTTGTCACTTTGTTCGTTTGTTCGTTTGTTCGTTTGTTCGTTTGTTCGTTGGTTCGTTGGTTCGTTGGTTCATTGGTTCGTTGGTTCGTTTGTTCGTTTGTTCGTTGGTTCGTTGGTTCGTTGGATCGTTGGTTCGTTGTTTCGTTTGTTCGTTTGTTCGTTGGTTCGTTGGTTCGTTGGTTCGTTGGTACGTTGGTTCGTTGGTTCGTTGGTTCGTTGGTTCGTTGGTTCGTTGGATCGTTGGATCGTTGGTTCGTTGGTTCGTTGGTTCGTTTGTTCGTTTGTTCGTTTGTTCGTTGTTTCGTTGTTTCGTTGTTTCGTTGTTTCGTTGTTTCGTTGTTTCGTTGTTTCGTTGTTTCGTTGTTTCGTTGTTTCGTTGTTTCGTTGTTTCGTTGTTTCGTTGTTTCGTTGTTTCGTTGTTTCGTTGTTTCGTTGTTTCGTTGTTTCGTTGTTTCGTTGTTTCGTTGGTCCTTTTGTTTCTTTGTCACTTTGTTCGTTTGTTCGTTTGTTCGTTTGTTCGTTTGTTCGTTGGTTCGTTGGTTCGTTGGTTCATTGGTTCGTTGGTTCGTTTGTTCGTTTGTTCGTTGGTTCGTTTGTTCGTTTGTTCGTTTGTTCGTTTGTTCGTTTGTTCTTTTGTTCGTTTGTTCGTTGGTTCGTTGGTTCGTTGGTTCGTTGTTTCGTTGTTTCGTTGTTTCGTTGTTTCGTTGTTTCGTTGTTTCGTTGTTTCGTTGTTTCGTTGTTTCGTTGTTTCGTTGTTTCGTTGTTTCGTTGTTTCGTTGTTTCGTTGTTTCGTTGTTTCGTTGTTTCGTTGTTTCGTTGTTTCGTTGTTTCGTTGTTTCGTTGTTTCGTTGTTTCGTTGTTTCGTTGTTTCGTTGTTTCGTTGTTTCGTTGTTTCGTTGTTTCGTTGTTTCGTTGTTTCGTTGTTTCGTTGTTTCGTTGTTTCGTTGTTTCGTTGTTTCGTTGTTTCGTTGTTTCGTTGTTTCGTTGTTTCGTTGTTTCGTTGTTTCGTTGTTTCGTTGTTTCGTTGTTTCGTTGTTTCGTTGTTTCGTTGTTTCGTTGTTTCGTTGTTTCGTTGTTTCGTTGTTTCGTTGTTTCGTTGTTTCGTTGTTTCGTTGTTTCGTTGTTTCGTTGTTTCGTTGTTTCGTTGTTTCGTTGTTTCGTTGTTTCGTTGTTTCGTTGTTTCGTTGTTTCGTTGTTTCGTTGTTTCGTTGTTTCGTTGTTTCGTTGTTTCGTTGTTTCGTTGTTTCGTTGGTTCGTTGGTTCGTTGGTTCGTTGGTTCGTTGGTTCGTTTGTTCGTTGGTTCGTTGGTTCGTTTGTTCTTTGGTTCGTTGGTTCGTTGGTTTGTTTGTTTCTTTGTTTCTTTCTTTCTTTGTTCGTTTGTTCGTTTGTTCGATTGTTCGTTTGTTCGCTGGTTCGTTGGTTCGTTGGTTCGTTTGTTCGTTGGTTCGTTGGTTCGTTGGTTCGTTGGTTCGTTGGTTCGTTGGTTCGTTGGTTCGTTGGTTCGTTGTTTCGTTGGTTCGTTGGTTCGTTGGTGCGTTGGTTCGTTGGTTCGTTGGTTCGTTGGTTCGTTGGTATTCGTTTGTTTCTTTGTTCGTTTGTTTGTTGGTTTGTTGGTTTGTTGGTTTGTTCGTTTGTTCGTTTGTTCGTTTGTTCGTTTGTTCGTTTGTTCGTTTGTTCGTTTGTTCGTTTGTTCGTTTGTTCGTTTGTTCGTTTGTTCGTTTGTTCGTTTGTTCGTTTGTTCGTTTGTTCGTTTGTTCGTTTGTTCGTTTGTTCGTTGGGTCGTTGGTTCGTTGGTTCGTTGGTTTGTTTGTTTCTTTGTTTCTTTCTTTCTTTGTTCGTTTGTTCGTTTGTTCGATTGTTCGTTTGTTCGCTGGTTCGTTGGTTCGTTGGTTCGTTGGTTCGTTGGTTCGTTGGTTCGTTGGTTCGTTGGTTCGTTGGTTCGTTGGTTCGTTGGTTCGTTTGTTCGTTGGTTCGTTGGTTCGCTGGTTCGTTGGTTCGTTGGTTCGTTTGTTCGTTTGTTCGTTTGTTCGTTGGTTCGTTGGTTCGTTGGTTCGTTGGTTCGTTGGTTCGTTGGTTCGTTGGTTCGTTGGTTCGTTGGTTCGTTTGTTCGTTTGTTCGTTTGTTCGTTGGTTCGTTGGTTAGTTGGTTCGTTGGTTCGTTGGTTCGTTGGTTCGTTGGTTCGTTGGTTCGTTGGTTCGTTGGTTCGTTGGTTCGTTGGTTCGTTGGTTCGTTGGTTCGTTGGTTCGTTGGTTCGTTGGTTCGCTGGTTCGTTGGTTCGTTGGTTCGTTTGTTCGTTGGTTCGTTGGTTCGTTGGTTCGTTGGTTCGTTGGTTCGTTGGTTCGTTGGTTCGTTGGTTCGTTGGTTCGTTGGTTCGTTGGTTCTTTGGTTCGTTGGTTCGTTGGTTCGTTGGTTCGTTGGTTCGTTGGTTCGTTGGTTCGTTGGTTCGTTGGTTCGTTGGTTCGTTGATTCGTTTGTTTCTTTGTTTCTCTCTTTCTTTGTTCCTTTGTTCGTTTGTTCGATTGTTCGTTTGTTCGCTGGTTCGTTGGTTCGTTGGTTCGTTGGTTCGTTGGTTCGTTGGTTCGTTGGTTCGTTGGTTCGTTGGTTCGTTGGTTCGTTGGTTCGTTGGTTCGTTGGTTCGTTTGTTCGTTGGTTCGTTGGTTCGCTGGTTCGTTGGTTCGTTGGTTCGTTTGTTCGTTTGTTCGTTTGTTCGTTTGTTCTTTGGTTCGTTGGTTCGTTGGTTCGTTGGTTCGTTGGTTCGTTGGTTCGTTGGTTCGTTGGTTCGTTGGTTCGTTGGTTCGTTGGTTCGCTGGTTCGTTGGTTCGTTGGTTCGTTGGTTCGTTGGTATTCGTTTGTTTCTGTGTTCGTTTGTTCGTTCGTTTGTTCGTTTGTTCGTGTGTTCGTTTGTTCGTTTGTTCGTTTGTTCGTTTGTTCGTTTGTTCGTTGGTTCGTTGGTTCGTTGGTTCGTTGGTTCGTTGGTTCGTTGGTTCGTTGGTTCGTTGGTTCGTTGGTTCGTTGGTTCGTTGGTTCGTTGGTTCGTTGGTTCGTTGGTTCGTTGGTTCGTTTGTTCGTTGGTTCGTTGGTTCGCTGGTTCGTTGGTTCGTTGGTTCGTTTGTTCGTTTGTTCGTTTGATCGTTTGTTCTTTGGTTCGTTGGTTCGTTGGTTCGTTGGTTCGTTGGTTCGTTGGTTCGTTGGTTCGTTGGTTCGTTGGTTGGTTGGTTCGTTGGTTCGTTTGTTCGTTTGTTCGTTTGTTCGTTTGTTCGTTTGTTCGTTTGTTCGTTTGTTCGTTGGTTCGTTGGTATTCGTTTGTTTCTGTGTTCGTTTGTTCGTTCGTTTGTTCGTTTGTTCGTGTGTTCGTTTGTTCGTTTGTTCGTTTGTTCGTTTGTTTGTTGGTTCGTTGGTTCGTTGGTTCGTTGGTTCGTTGGTTTGTTTGTTTCTTTGTTTCTTTCTTTCTTTGTTCGTTTGTTCGTTTGTTCGATTGTTCGTTTGTTCGCTGGTTCGTTGGTTCGTTGGTTCGTTGGTTCGTTGGTTCGTTGGTTCGTTGGTTCGTTGGTTCGTTGGTTCGTTTGTTCGCTGGTTTGTTTGTTTCTTTGTTTCTTTCTTTCTTTGTTCGTTTGTTCGTTTGTTCGATTGTTCGTTTGTTCGCTGGTTCGTTGGTTTGTTGGTTCGTTGGTTCGTTGGTTCGTTGGTTCGTTGGTTCGTTGGTTCGTTGGTTCGTTGGTTCGTTGGTTCGTTGGTTCGTTGGTTCGTTGGTTCGTTGGTTCGTTGGTTCGTTGGTTCGCTGGTTCGTTGGTTCGTTAGTTCGTTTGTTCGTTTGTTTGTTTGTTCGTTGGTTCGTTGGT
>NW_027487066.1:0-17967 GCF_050908995.1 Andrena cerasifolii | reverse complement strand
AACCAACGAACCTTCGAACCAACGATCCAACGAACCAACGAACCAACGAACCAACGAAACAACGAAACAACGAAACAACGAACCAACGAACCAACGAACCAACGAACAAACGAACAAACGAACAAACGAACAAACGAACAAACGAACAACGAACAAACGAACCAACGAACCAACGAACCGACGAACCAACGAATCAACGAACCTTCGAACCAACGATCCAACGAACCAACGAACCAACGAACCTTCGAACCAACGATCCAACGAACCAACGAACCAACGAACCAACGAACCAACGAACCTTCGAACCAACGAACCAACGATCCAACGAACCAACGAACCAACGAACCAACGAACCAACGAACGAACTAACGAACCAACGAACCAACGAACCAACGAACCAACGATCCAACGAACAAACGAACCAACGAACAAAGGAACAAGGAACAAACGAACAAACGAACAAACGAACAAACGAACAAACGAACGAACGAACAAACGAACAAACGAACAAACGAACAAACGAACAAACGAACAAACGAACAAACGAACAAACGAACAAACGAACAAACGAACAAACGAACAAACGAACAAACGAACAAACGAACAAACGAACAAACGAACAAACGAACAAACGAACAAACGAACAACGAACAAACGAACAAAAGAACAAAAGAACAAACGAACAAACGAACAAACGAACCAACGAACCTACGAACCAACGAACCAACGAACCAACGAACCAACGAACCAACGAACCAACGAACCAACGAACCAACGAACCAACGAACCAACGATCCAACGAACCAACGAACCAAGGAACCAACGAAACAACGAACCAACGAACCAACGAACAAACGAACAAAAGAACAAACGAAAAACGAACAAACGAACAAAGAGACAAGGAAACAAAAGAACCAACGAAACAACGAAACAACGAACCAACGAACCAACGAACCAACGAACCAACGAACCAACGAACCAACGAACCAACGAACCAACGAACCAACGAACCAACGAACCGACGAACCAACGAACCAACGAACCAACGAACCTTCGAACCAACGAACCAACGATCCAACGAACCAACGAACCTTCGAACCAACGGACCAACGATCCAACGAACCAACGAACCAACGAACCAACGAACCAACGAACCAACGAACCAACGAACCAACGAACCAACGATCCAACGAACCAACGAACCAACGAACCAACGAACCAACGAACAAACGAACAAAAGAACAACGAACAAACGAACAACGAGACAAAGAAACAAAAGAACCAACGAAACAACGAAACAACGAAACAACGAAACAACGAAACAACGAAACAACGAAACAACGAACCAACGAACCTTCGAACCAACGATCCAACGAACCAACGAACCAACGAACCTTCGAACCAACGATCCAACGAACCAACGAACCAACGAACCAACGAACCAACGAACCAACGAACCAACGAAACACCGAAACAGCGAAACAACGAAACAACGAAACAACGAAACAACGAAACAACGAAACAACGAAACAACGAAACAACGAAACAACGAACAACGAAACAACGAAACAACGAAACAACGAAACAACGAAACAACGAAACAACGAAACAACGAAACAACGAAACAACGAAACAACGAAACAACGAAACAACGAAACAACGAAACAACGAAACAACGAAACAACGAAACAACGAAACAACGAAACAACGAAACAACGAAACAACGAAACAACGAAACAACGAAACAACGAAACAACGAAACAACGAAACAACGAAACAACGAAACAACGAAACAACGAAACAACGAAACAACGAAACAACGAAACAACGAAACAACGAAACAACGAAACAACGAAACAACGAAACAACGAAACAACGAAACAACGAAACAACGAAACAACGAAACAACGAAACAACGAAACAACGAAACAACGAAACAACGAAACAACGAAACAACGAAACAACGAAACAACGAAACAACGAAACAACGAAACAACGAAACAACGAAACAACGAAACAACGAAACAACGAAACAACGAAACAACGAAACAACGAAACAACGAAACAACGAAACAACGAAACAACGAAACAACGAAACAACGAAACAACGAAACAACGAAACAACGAAACAACGAAACAACGAAACAACGAAACAACGAAACAACGAAACAACGAAACAACGAAACAACGAAACAACGAAACAACGAAACAACGAAACAACGAAACAACGAAACAACGAAACAACGAAACAACGAAACAACGAAACAACGAAACAACGAAACAACGAAACAACGAAACAACGAAACAACGAAACAACGAAACAACGAAACAACGAAACAACGAAACAACGAAACAACGAAACAACGAAACAACGAAACAACGAAACAACGAAACAACGAAACAACGAAACAACGAAACAACGAAACAACGAAACAACGAAACAACGAAACAACGAAACAACGAAACAACGAAACAACGAAACAACGAAACAACGAAACAACGAAACAACGAAACAACGAAACAACGAAACAACGAAACAACGAACACCGAAACAACGAAACAACGAAACAACGAAACAACGAAACAACGAAACAACGAAAACAACGAAACAACGAAACAACGAAACAACGAAACAACGAAAACAACGAAACAACGAAACAACGAAACAACGAAACAACGAAACAACGAAAACGAAACAACGAAACAACGAAACAACGAAACAACGAAACAACGAAACAACGAAACAACGAAACAACGAAACAACGAAACAACGAAACAACGAAACAACGAAACAACGAAACAACGAAACAACGAAACAACGAAACAACGAAACAACGAACAACGAAACAACGAAACAACGAAACAACGAAACAACGAACAAACGAACAAACGAACAAACGAACAAACGAACAAACGAACAAACGAACAAACGAACCAACGAACAAACGAACAAACGAACAAACGAACAAACGAACAAACGAACAAACGAACAAACGAACAAACGAACAAACGAACAAACGAACAAACGAACAAACGAACAAACGAACAAACGAACAAACGAACAAACGAACAAACGAACAAACGAACAAACGAACAAACGAACAAACGAACAAACGAACAAACGAACAAACGAACAAACGAACAAACGAACAAACGAACAAACGAACAGACGAACAAACGAACAAACGAACAAACGAACAAACGAACAAACGAACAAACGAACAAACGAACAAACGAACAAACGAACAAACGAACAAACGAACAAACGAACAAACGAACAAACGAACAAACGAACAAACGAACAAACGAACAAACGAACAAACGAACAAACGAACAAACGAACAAACGAGCAAACGAACAAACGAACAAACGAACAAACGAACAAACGAACAAACGAACAAACGAACAAACGAACAAACGAACAACGAACAAACGAACAAACGAACAAACGAACAAACGAACAAACGAACCAACGAACCTACGAACCAACGAACCAACGAACCAACGAACCAACGAACCAACGAACCAACGAACCAACGAACCAACGAACCAACGAACCAACGAACCAAGGAACCAACGAAACAACGAACCAACGAACCAACGAACAAACGAAACAACGAAACAACGAAACAACGAAACAACGAAACAACGAAACAACGAAACAACGAAACAACGAAACAACGAAACAACGAAACAACGAAACAACGAAACAACGAAACAACGAAACAAACGAAACAACGAAACAACGAAACAACGAAACAACGAAACAACGAAACAACGAAACAACGAAACAACGAAACAACGAAACAACGAAACAACGAAACAACGAAACAACGAAACACGAACAACGAAACAACGAAACAACGAAACAACGAAACAACGAAACAACGAAACAACGAAACAACGAAACAACGAAACAACGAAACAACGAAACAACGAAACAACGAACAACGAAACAACGAAACAACGAAACAACGAAACAACGAAACAACGAAACAACGAAACAACGAAACAACGAAACAACGAAACAACGAAACAACGAAACAACGAAACAACGAAACAACGAAACAACGAAACAACGAAACAACGAAACAACGAAACAACGAAACAACGAAACAACGAAACAACGAAACAACGAAACAACGAAACAACGAAACAACGAAACAACGAAACAACGAAACAACGAACAACGAAACAACGAAACAACGAAACAACGAAACAACGAAACAACGAAACAACGAAACAACGAAACAACGAAACAACGAAACAACGAAACAACGAAACAACGAAACAACGAAACAACGAAACAACGAAACAACGAAACAACGAACAACGAAACAACGAAACAACGAAACAACGAAACAACGAAACAACGAAACAACGAAACAACGAAACAACGAAACAACGAAACAACGAAACAACGAAACAACGAAACAACGAAACAACGAAACAACGAAACAACGAAACAACGAAACAACGAAACAACGAAACAACGAAACAACGAAACAACGAAACAACGAAACAACGAACAAACGAACAAACGAACAAACGAACAAACGAAAAAACGAAAAAACGAACAAACGAACAAACGAACAAACGAACAAACGAACAAACGAACAAACGAACAAACGAACAAACGAACAAACGAACAAACGAACAAACGAACAAACGAACAAACGAACAAACGAACAAACGAACAAACGAACAAACGAACAAACGAACAAACGAACAAACGAACAAACGAACAAACGAACAGACGAACAGACGAACAAACGAACAACGAACAAACGAACAAACGAACAAACGAACAAACGAACAAACGAACAAACGAACAACGAACAAACGAACAAACGAACAAACGAACAAACGAACAAACGAACAAACGAACAAACGAACAAACGAACAAACGAACAAACGAACCAACGAACAAACGAGCAAACGAGCAAACGAACAAACGAACAAACGAACAAACGAACAACGAACAAACGAACAAACGAACAAACGAACAAACGAACAAACGAACAAACGAACAAACGAACAAAAGAACAAAAGAACAAACGAACAAACGAACAAACGAACCAACGAACCTACGAACCAACGAACCAACGAACCAACGAACCAACGAACCAACGAACCAACGAACCAACGAACCAACGAACCAACGAACCAACGAACCAACGAACCAACGAACCAACGAACCAAGGAACCAACGAAACAACGAACCAACGAACCAACGAACAAACGAACAAAAGAACAAACGAAAAAACGAACAAACGAACAAAGAGACAAGGAAACAAAAGAACCAACGAAACAACGAAACAACGAAACAACGAACCAACGAACCAACGAACCAACGAACCAACGAACCAACGAACCAACGAACCAACGAACCAACGAACCAACGAACCAACGAACCAACGAACCAACGAACCAACGAACCAACGAACCGACGAACCAACGAACCGACGAACCAACGAACCAACGAACCAACGAACCTTCGAACCAACGAACCAACGATCCAACGAACCAACGAACCTTCGAACCAACGGACCAACGATCCAACGAACCAACGAACCAACGAACCAACGAACCAACGAACCAACGAACCAACGAACCAACGAACCAACGAACCAACGAACCAACGAACCAACGAACCAACGAACCAACGAACAACAACAAAGAACAAACGAACAACGAACAAAGAGACACAGAAACAAAAGACCAACGAAACAACGAACAACGAAACAACGAAACAACGAAACAACGAAACAACGAAACAACGAAATAACGAAACAACGAACCAACGAACCTTCGAACCAACGATCCAACGAACCAACGAACCAACGAACCTTCGAACCAACGATCCAACGAACCAACGAACCAACGAACCAACGAACCAACGAACCAACGAACCAACGAAACACCGAAACAGCGAAACAACGAAACAACGAAACAACGAAACAACGAAACAACGAAACAACGAAACAACGAAACAACGAAACAACGAAACAACGAAACAACGAACAACGAAACAACGAAACAACGAACAACGAAACAACGAAACAACGAAACAACGAAACAACGAAACAACGAAACAACGAAACAACGAAACAACGAAACAACGAACCAACGAACAAACGAACAAACGAACAAACGAACAAACGAAAAAACGAACAAACGAACAAACGAACAAACGAACAAACGAACAAACGAACAAACGAACAAACGAACAAAGAGACAAAGAAACAAACGAAACAACGAAACAACGAAACAACGAAACAACGAAACAACGAAACAACGAAACAACGAAACAACGAAACAACGAAACAACGAAACAACGAAACAACGAAACAACGAAACAACGAAACAACGATACAACGAAACAACGAAACAACGAAACAACGAAACAACGAAACAACGAAACAACGAAACAACGAAACAACGAAACAACGAAACAACGAAGCAACGAAACAACGAAACAACGAAACAACGAAACAACGAAACAACGAAACAACGAAACAACGAACAACGAAACAACGAAACAACGAAACAACGAAACAGCGAAACAACGAAACAACGAAACAACGAAACAACGAAACAACGAACAACGAAACAACGAAACAACGAAACAACGAAACAACGAAACAACGAAACAACGAAACAACGAAACAACGAAACAACGAAACAACGAAACAACGAAACAACGAACCAACGAACCAACGAACCGACGAACCAACGAACCAACGAACCAACGAACCAACGAACCAACGAACCAACGAACCAACGAACCAACGAACCAACGAACCAACGAACCAACGAAACAACGAACCAACGAACCAACGAACCAACGAACCAACGAACAAACGAACAAACGATCAAACGAACAAACGAACAAACGAACAACGGACGACGAATCAACGAACCAACGAACCGACGAACCAACGAACCAACGAACCTTCGAACCTACGAACCAACGATCCAACGAACCAACGAACCTTCGAACCAACGGACCAACGATCCAACGAACCAACGAACCAACGAACCAACGAACCAACGAACCAACGAACCAACGAACCAACGAACCAACGAACCAACGAACCAACGAACCCACGAACCGACGAACCAACGAACCAACGAACCTTCGAACCAACGAACCAACGATCCAACGAACCAACGAACCTTCGAACCAACGGACCAACGATCCAACGAACCAACGAACCAACGAACCAACGAACCAACGAACCAACGAACCAACGAACCAACGAACCAACGAACCAACGAACCAACGAACCAACGAACCAACGAACCAACGAACCAACGAACAAACGAACAAACGAACAAAAGAACAAACGAACAAACGAACAAAGAGACAAAGAAACAAAAGAACCAACGAAACAACGAAACAACGAAACAACGAAACAACGAACCAACGAACAAAAGAACAAACGAACAAACGAACAAACGAACAAAGAGACAAAGAAACAAAAGAACCAACGAAACAACGAAACAACGAAACAACGAAACAACGAAACAACGAAACAACGAAACAACGAAACAACGAAACAACGAAACAACGAAACAACGAAACAACGAAACAACGAAACAACGAAACAACGAAACAACGAAACAACGAAACAACGAAACAACGAAACAACGAAACAACGAAACAACGAAACAACGAAACAACGAAACAACGAAACAACGAAACAACGAAACAACGAAACAACGAAACAACGAAACAACGAAACAACGAAACAACGAATCAACGAAACAACGAAACAACGAAACAACGAAACAACGAAACAACGAAACAACGAAACAACGAACCAACGAACCTTCGAACCAACGATCCAACGAACCAACGAACCAACGAACCTTCGAACCAACGATCCAACGAACCAACGAACCAACGAACCAACGAACCAACGAAACACCGAAACAGCGAAACAACGAAACAACGAAACAACGAACCTTCGAACCAACGAACCAACGATCCAACGAACCAACGAACCAACGAACCAACGAACCAACGAACCAACGAACCAACGAACCAACGAACCAACGAACCAACGATCCAACGAACCAACGAACCAACGAACAAAGGAACAAACGAACAAACGAACAAACGAACAAACGAACAAACGAACAAACGAACAAACGAACAAACGAACAAACGAACAAACGAACAAACGAACAAACGAACAAACGAACAAACGAACAAACGAACAAACGAACAAACGAACAACAAACGAACAAACGAACAAACGAACAAACGAACAAACGAACAAACGAACAAACGAACAAACGAACAAACGAACAAACGAACAAACGAACCAAACGAACAAACGAACAAACGAACAAACGAACAAACGAACAAACGAACAAACGAACCAACGAACCAACGAACAAACGAGCAAACGAGCAAACGAACAAACGAACAAACGAACAAACGAACAAACGAACAAACGAACAAACGAACAAACGAACAAACGAACAAACGAACAAACGAACAAACGAACAAAAGAACAAAAGAACAAACGAACAAACGAACAAACGAACCAACGAACCTACGAACCAAAGAACCAACGAACCAACGAACCAACGAACCAACGAACCAACGAACCAACGAACCAACGAACCAACGAACCAACGAACCAACGAACCAACGAACCAACGAACCAACGAACCAAGGAACCAACGAAACAACGAACCAACGAACCAACGAACAAACGAACAAAAGAACAAACGAAAAAACGAACAAACGAACAAAGAGACAAGGAAACAAAAGAACCAACGAAACAACGAAACAACGAAACAACGAACCAACGAACCAACGAACCAACGAACCAACGAACCAACGAACCAACGAACCAACGAACCAACGAACCAACGAACCAACGAACCAACGAACCAACGAACCGACGAACCAACGAACCAACGAACCAACGAACCTTCGAACCAACGAACCAACGATCCAACGAACCAACGAACCTTCGAACCAACGGACCAACGATCCAACGAACCAACGAACCAACGAACCAACGAACCAACGAACCAACGAACCAACGAACCAACGAACCAACGAACCAACGAACCAACGAACCAACGAACCAACGAACCAACGAACCAACGAACCAACGAACCAACGAACCAACGAACCAACGAACAAACGAACAAAAGAACAAACGAACAAACGAACAAAGAGACAAAGAGACAAAGAGACAAAGAAACAAAAGAACCAACGAAACAACGAAACAACGAAACAACGAAACAACGAAACAACGAAACAACGAAACAACGAAACAACGAAACAACGAACCAACGAACCAACGAACCTTCGAACCAACGATCCAACGAACCAACGAACCAACGAACCTTCGAACCAACGATCCAACGAACCAACGAACCAACGAACCAACGAACCAACGAACCAACGAAACAACGAAACAACGAAACAACGAAACAACGAAACAACGAAACAACGAAACAACGAAACAACGAAACAACGAAACAACGAAACAACGAAACAACGAAACAACGAAACAACGAAACAACGAAACAACGAAACAACGAAACAACGAAACAACGAAACAACGAAACAACGAAACAACGAAACAACGAAACAACGAAACAACGAAACAACGAAACAACGAAACAACGAAACAACGAAACAACGAAACAACGAAACAACGAAACAACGAAACAACGAAACAACGAAACAACGAAACAACGAAACAACGAAACAACGAAACAACGAAACAACGAAACAACGAAACAACGAAACAACGAAACAACGAAACAACGAAACAACGAAACAACGAAACAACGAAACAACGAAACAACGAAACAACGAAACAACGAAACAACGAAACAACGAAACAACGAAACAACGAAACAACGAAACAACGAAACAACGAAACAACGAAACAACGAAACAACGAAACGACGAAACGACGAAACGACGAAACAACGAAACAACGAAACAACGAAACAACGAACCAACGAAACAACGAAACAACGAAACAACGAAACAACGAAACAACGAAACAACGAAACAACGAAACAACGAAACAACGAAACAACGAAACAACGATACAACGAAACAACGAAACAACGAAACAACGAAACAACGAAACAACGAAACAACGAAACAACGAAACAACGAAACAACGAAACAACGAAACAACGAAACAACGAAACAACGAAACAACGAAACAACGAAACAACGAAACAACGAAACAACGAAACAACGAAACAACGAAACAACGAAACAACGAAACAACGAAACAACGAAACAACGAAACAACGAAAGAACGAAACAACGAAACAACGAAAGAACGAAACAACGAAACAACGAAACAACGAAACAACGAAACAACGAAACAACGAAACAACGAAACAACGAAACAACGAAACAACGAAACAACGAAACAACGAAACAACGAAACAACGAAACAACGAAACAACGAAACAACGAAACAACGAAACAACGAAACAACGAAACAACGAAACAACGAAACAACGAAACAACGAAACAACGAAACAACGAAACAACGAAACAACGAAACAACGAAACA
Organism: Andrena cerasifolii; assembly: GCF_050908995.1. Lineage (NCBI taxonomy): Eukaryota > Metazoa > Arthropoda > Insecta > Hymenoptera > Andrenidae > Andrena > Andrena cerasifolii. The sequence continues at coordinate 7,390 of NW_027487066.1, read as the reverse complement.
ACGAAACAACGAAACAACGAAACAACGAAACAACGAAACAACGAAACAACGAAACAACGAAACAACGAAACAACGAAACAACGAAACAACGAAACAACGAAACAACGAAACAACGAAACAACGAAACAACGAAACAACGAAACAACGAAACAACGAAACAACGAAACAACGAAACAACGAAACAACGAAACAACGAAACAACGAAACAACGAAACAACGAAACAACGAAACAACGAAACAACGAAACAACGAAACAACGAAACAACGAAACAACGAAACAACGAAACAACGAACCAACGAACCAACGAACCAACGAACCAACGAACCAACGAACCAACGAACCAACGAACCAACGAACCAACGAACCAACGAACCAACGAACCAACGAACCAACGAACCAACGAACAAACGAACAAACGAACAAACGAAAAAACGAACAAACGAACAAACGAACAAACGAACAAACGAACAAACGAACAAACGAACAAACGAACAAACGAACAAACGAACAAACGAACAAACGAACAAACGAACAAACGAACAAAGAGACAAAGAAACAAACGAAACAACGAAACAACGAAACAACGAAACAACGAAACAACGAAACAACGAAACAACGAAACAACGAAACAACGAAACAACGAAACAACGAAACAACGAAACAACGAAACAACGAAACAACGAAACAACGAAACAACGAAACAACGAAACAACGAAACAACGAAACAACGAAACAACGAAACAACGAAACAACGAAACAACGAAACAACGAAACAACGAAACAACGAAACAACGAAACAACGAAACAACGAAACAACGAAACAACGAAACAACGAAACAACGAAACAACGAAACAACGAAACAACGAAACAACGAAACAACGAAACAACGAAACAACGAAACAACGAAACAACGAAACAACGAAACAGCGAAACAACGAACCAACGAACCAACGAACCAACGAACCAACGAACCAACGAACCAACGAACCAACGAACCAACGAACCAACGAACCAACGAACCAACGAACCAACGAACCAACGAACCAACGAACCAACGAACCAACGAACAAACGAACAAACGAACAAACGAACAAACGAAAAAACGAACAAACGAACAAACGAACAAACGAACAAACGAACAAACGAACAAACGAACAAACGAACAAACGAACAAACGAACAAAGAGACAAAGAAACAAACGAAACAACGAAACAACGAAACAACGAAACAACGAAACAACGAAAAAACGAACAAACGAACAAACGAACAAACGAACAAACGAACAAACGAACAAACGAACAAACGAACAAACGAACAAACGAACAAACGAACAAACGAACAAACGAACAAACGAACAAACGAACAAACGAACAAACGAACAAACGAACAAAGAGACAAAGAAACAAACGAAACAACGAAACAACGAAACAACGAAACAACGAAACAACGAAACAACGAAACAACGAAACAACGAAACAACGATACAACGATACAACGATACAACGAAACAACGAAACAACGAAACAACGAAACAACGAAACAACGAAACAACGAAACAACGAAACAACGAAACAACGAAACAACGAAACAACGAAACAACGAAACAACGAAACAACGAAACAACGAAACAACGAAACAACGAAACAACGAAACAACGAAACAACGAAACAACGAAACAACGAAACAACGAAACAACGAAACAACGAAACAACGAAACAACGAAACAACGAAACAACGAAACAACGAAACAACGAAACAACGAAACAACGAAACAACGAAACAACGAAACAACGAAACAACGAAACAACGAAACAACGAAACAACGAAACAACGAAACAACGAAACAACGAAACAACGAAACAACGAAACAACGAAACAACGAAACAACGAAACAACGTAACAACGAAACGACGAAACGACGAAACGACGAAACGACGAAACGACGAAACGACGAAACGACGAAACAACGAAACAACGAAACAACGAACCAACGAACCAACGAACCAACGAACCAACGAACCAACGACCCAACGAACCAACGAACCAACGAACCAACGAACCAACGAACCAACGAACCAACGAACCAACGAACCAACGAACCAACGAACCAACGAACCAACGAACCAACGAACCAACGAACCAACGAAACAACGAAACAACGAACCAACGAACCAACGAACCAACGAACAAACGAACAAACGAACAAACGAACAAACGAACAAACGAACCAACGAACCGACGAACCGACGAACCAACGAATCAACGAACCTTCGAACCAACGATCCAACGAACCAACGAACCAACGAACCTTCGAACCAACGATCCAACGAACCAACGAACCAACGAACCAACGAACCAACGAACCTTCGAACCAACGAACCAACGATCCAACGAACCAACGAACCAACGAACCAACGAACCAACGAACCAACGAACCAACGAACCAACGAACCAACGAACCAACGAACCAACGAACCAACGAACCAACGAACCAACGAACCAACGAACCAACGAACCAACGAACCAACGAACCAACGAACCAACGAACCAACGAACCAACGAACCAACGAACCAACGAACCAACGAACCAACGAACCAACGAACCAAGGAACCAACGAAACAACGTACCAACGAACCAACGAACAAACGAACAAAAGAACAAACGAAAAAACGAACAAACGAACAAAGAGACAAGGAAACAAAAGAACCAACGAAACAACGAAACAACGAAACAACGAACCAACGAACCAACGAACCAACGAACCAACGAACCAACGAACCAACGAACCAACGAACCAACGAACCGACGAACCGACGAACCAACGAACCAACGAACCAACGAACCTTCGAACCAACGAACCAACGATCCAACGAACCAACGAACCTTCGAACCAACGGACCAACGATCCAACGAACCAACGAACCAACGAACCAACGAACCAACGAACCAACGAACCAACGAACCAACGAACCAACGAACCAACGAACCAACGAACCAACGAACCAACGAACAAACGAACAAAAGAACAAACGAACAAACGAACAAAGAGACAAAGAAACAAAAGAACCAACGAAACAACGAAACAACGAAACAACGAAACAACGAAACAACGAAACAACGAAACAACGAAACAACGAACCAACGAACCTTCGAACCAACGATCCAACGAACCAACGAACCAACGAACCTTCGAACCAACGATCCAACGAACCAACGAACCAACGAACCAACGAACCAACGAAACACCGAAACAGCGAAACAGCGAAACAACGAAACAACGAAACAACGAAACAACGAAACAACGACACAACGAAACAACGAAACAACGAAACAACGAAACAACGAAACAACGAAACAACGAAACAACGAATCAACGAAACAACGAAACAACGAAACAACGAAACAACGAAACAACGAAACAACGAAACAACGAAACAACGAAACAACGAAACAACGAAACAACGAAACAACGAAACAACGAAACAACGAAACAACGAAACAACGAAACAACGAAACAACGAAACAACGAAACAACGAAACAACGAAACAACGAAACAACGAAACAACGAAACAACGAAACAACGAAACAACGAAACAACGAAACAACGAAACAACGAAACAACGAAACAACGAAACAACGAAACAACGAAACAACGAAACAACGAAACAACGAAACAACGAAACAACGAAACAACGAAACAACGAAACAACGAAACAACGAAACAACGAAACAACGAAACAACGAAACAACGAAACAACGAAACAACGAAACAACGAAACAACGAAACAACGAAACAACGAAACAACGAAACAACGAAACAACGAAACAACGAAACAACGAAACAACGAAACAACGAAACAACGAAACAACGAACAACGAAACAACGAAACAACGAAACAACGAAACAACGAAACAACGAAACAACGAAACAACGAAACAACGAAACAACGAAACAACGAAACAACGAAACAACGAAACAACGAAACAACGAAACAACGAAACAACGAAACAACGAAACAACGAAACAACGAAACAACGAAACAACGAAACAACGATACAACGAAACAACGAAACAACGAAACAACGAAACAACGAAACAACGAAACAACGAAACAACGAAACAACGAAACAACGAAACAACGAAACAACGAAACAACGAAACAACGAAACAACGAAACAACGAAACAACGAAACAACGAAACAACGAAACAACGAAACAACGAAACAACGAAACAACGAAACAACGAAACAACGAAACAACGAAACAACGAAACAACGAAACAACGAAACAACGAAACAACGAAACAACGAAACAACGAAACAACGAAACAACGAAACAACGAAACAACGAAACAACGAAACAACGAAACAACGAAACAACGAAACAACGAAACAACGAACCAACGAACCAACGAACCAACGAACCAACGAACCAACGAACCAACGAACCAACGAACCAACGAACCAACGAAACAACGAAACAACGAAACAACGAACCAACGAACCAACGAACCAACGAACCAACGAACAAACGAACAAACGAACAAACGAACAAACGAACCAACGAACCGACGAACCAACGAACCGACGAACCGACGAACCAACGAATCAACGAATCAACGAACCTTCGAACCAACGATCCAACGAACCAACGAACCAACGAACCTTCGAACCAACGATCCAACGAACCAACGAACCAACGAACCAACGAACCAACGAACCAACGAACCTTCGAACCAACGAACCAACGAACCAACGATCCAACGAACCAACGAACCAACGAACCAACGAACCAACGAACCAACGAACCAACGAACCAACGAACCAACGAACCAACGATCCAACGAACAAACGAACCAACGAACAAAGGAACAAACGAACAAACGAACAAACGAACAAACGAACAAACGAACAAACGAACAAACGAACAAACGAACAAACGAACAAACGAACAAACGAACAAACGAACAAACGAACAAACGAACAAACGAACAAACGAACAAACGAACAAACGAACAAACGAACAAACGAACAAACGAACAAACGAACAAACGAACAAACGAACAAACGAACAAACGAACAAACGAACAAACGAACAAACGAACAAACGAACAAACGAACCAACGAACCAACGAACCAACGAACCAACGAACCAACGAACCAACGAACCAACGAACCAACGAACCAACGAACCAACGAACCAACGAACCAACGAACCAACGAACCAACGAACCAACGAACCAACGAATCAACGAAACAACGAAACAACGAAACAACGAAACAACGAAACAACGAAACAACGAAACAACGAACCAACGAACCTTCGAACCAACGATCCAACGAACCAACGAACCAACGAACCAACGAACCAACGAACCAACGAACCAACGAACCAACGAACCAACGAACCAACGATCCAACGAACAAACGAACCAACGAACAAAGGAACAAACGAACAAACGAACAAACGAACAAACGAACAAACGAACAAACGAACAAACGAACAAACGAACAAACGAACAAACGAACAAACGAACAAACGAACAAACGAACAAACGAACAAACGAACAAACGAACAAACGAACAAACGAACAAACGAACAAACGAACAAACGAACAAACGAACAAACGAACAAACGAACAAACGAACAAACGAACAAACGAACAAACGAACAAACGAACAAACGAACAAACGAACAAACGAACAAACGAACAAACGAACAAACGAACAAACGAACAAACGAACAAACGAACAAACGAACAAACGAACAAACGAACAAACGAACAAACGAACAAACGAACAAACGAACAAACGAACAAACGAACAAACGAACAAACGAACCAACGAACCAACGAACAAACGAGCAAACGAGCAAACGAACAAACGAACAAACGAACAAACGAACAAACGAACAAACGAACAAACGAACAAACGAACAAACGAACAAACGAACAAACGAACAAAAGAACAAAAGAACAAACGAACAAACGAACAAACGAACCAACGAACCTACGAACCAACGAACCAACGAACCAACGAACCAACGAACCAACGAACCAACGAACCAACGAACCAACGAACCAACGAACCAACGAACCAACGAACCAACGAACCAACGAACCAACGAACCAACGAACCAACGAACCAACGAACCAACGAACCAACGAACCAACGAACCAACGAACCAACGAACCAAGGAACCAACGAAACAACGAACCAACGAACCAACGAACAAACGAACAAAAGAACAAACGAAAAAACGAACAAACGAACAAAGAGACAAGGAAACAAAAGAACCAACGAAACAACGAAACAACGAAACAACGAACCAACGAACCAACGAACCAACGAACCAACGAACCAACGAACCAACGAACCAACGAACCAACGAACCGACGAACCAACGAACCAACGAACCAACGAACCTTCGAACCAACGAACCAACGATCCAACGAACCAACGAACCTTCGAACCAACGGACCAACGATCCAACGAACCAACGAACCAACGAACCAACGAACCAACGAACCAACGAACCAACGAACCAACGAACCAACGAACCAACGAACCAACGAACAAACGAACAAAAGAACAAACGAACAAACGAACAAAGAGACAAAGAAACAAAAGAACCAACGAAACAACGAAACAACGAAACAACGAAACAACGAAACAACGAAACAACGAACCAACGAACCAACGAACCTTCGAACCAACGATCCAACGAACCAACGAACCAACGAACGTTCGAACCAACGATCCAACGAACCAACGAACCAACGAACCAACGAACCAACGAACCAACGAAACACCGAAACAGCGAAACAACGAAACAACGAAACAACGAAACAACGAAACAACGAAACAACGAAACAACGAAACAACGAAACAACGAAACAACGAAACAACGAAACAACAAAACAACGAAACAACGAAACAACGAAACAACGAAACAACGAAACAACGAAACAACGAAACAACGAAACAACGAACAACGAAACAACGAAACAACGAAACAACGAAACAACGAAACAACGAAACAACGAAACAACGAAACAACGAAACAACGAAACAACGAAACAACGAAACAACGAAACAACGAAACAACGAAACAACGAAACAACGAAACAACGAAACAACGAAACAACGAAACAACGAAACAACGAAACAACGAAACAACGAAACAACGAAACAACGAAACAACGAAACAACGAAACAACGAAACAACGAAACAACGAAACAACGAAACACCGAAACAACGAAACAACGAAACAACGAAACAACGAAACAACGAAACAACGAAACAACGAAACAACGAAACAACGAAACAACGAAATTAACGAAACAACGAAACAACGAAACAACGAAACAACGAAACAACGAAAC
>NW_027487065.1:0-17976 GCF_050908995.1 Andrena cerasifolii | reverse complement strand
TAAATTTCAGCTTCAAAGGCATCGCCTTAAAGTCGCAATTAAGAGGCGCAGGCCTTTCAAGAGGCGTTCGAAAATTCTGCGTCTCTTCGTGAAACAGTCACTGTCTCGAAACTCCTGCGCCACTTCTCGCTCTTTGATTTGCTCTCCGGAGACGTTACTTTGTGCCATCACTTTCGACGGCATGTTCTCCTGTTACAAAGCCCAATTTTGTGCATTCTGAAAATTTTCGCCAGATTTTGGCCAATATATCAGGAGAACATGAAGTGGAAAGAGGTATACTAAATTTCAGCTTCAAAGGCATCGCCTTAAACTTGCAATTAAGTGGCGCAGGCCTTTCAGGAGGCGTTCGAAAATTCTGCGTCTCTTCGTTAATCAGTCACTGTCTCGAAACATCTGCGCCACATCTCGCTCTTTGATTTGCTCTCCGGAGCGTTACTTTGTGCCATCTCTTTCGACGGCATGTTCTCCTGTTCCAAAGCCCAATTCTGTGCATTCTGAAAATTTTCGCCAGATTTTGGCCAGTATATCAGGAGAACATGAAGTGGAAAGAGGTATACTAAATTTCAGCTTCAAAGGCATCGCCTTAAAGTCGCAATTAAGAGGCGCAGGCCTTTCAAGAGGCTTTCGAAAATTCTGCGTCTCTTCGTGAAACAGTCACTGTCTCGAAACACCTGCGCCACTTCTCGCTCTTTGATTTGCCCTCCGGAGACGTTACTTTGTGCCATCTCTTTCGACAGCATGTTCTCCTGTTACAAAGCCCAATGTTGTGCATTCTGAAAATTTTCGCTAGATTTTGGCCAATATATCAGGAGAACATGAAGTGGAAAGAGGTATACTAAATTTCAGCTTCAATGGCATCGCCTTAATGTTGCAATTAAGAAGCGCAGGCCTTTCAAGAGGCTTTCGAAAATTCTGCGTCTCTTCGTTAATCAGTCACTGTCTCGAAACATCTGCGCCACATCTCGCTCTTTGATTTGCTCTCCGGAGCGTTACTTTGTGCCATCACTTTCGACGGCATGTTCTCCTGTTACAAAGCCCAATTTTGTGCATTCTGAAAATTTTGGCTAGATTTTGGCCAATATATCAAGAGAACATGAAGTGGAAAGAGGTATACTAAATTTCAGCTTCAAAGGCATCGCCTTAAAGTCGCAATTAAGAGGCGCAGGCCTTTCAAGAGGCTTTCGAAAATTCTGCGTCTCTTCGTGAAACAGTCACTGTCTCGAAACACCTGCGCCACTTCTCGCTCTTTCGTTTGCTGTCCGGAGACGTTACTTTGTGCCATCTCTTTCGACGGCATGTTCTCCTGTTACAAAGCCCAATTTTGTGCATTCTGAAAATTTTTGCCAGATTTTGGCCAATATATCAGGAGAACATGAAGTCAAAAGAGGTATACTAAATTTCAGCTTCAAAGGCATCGCCTTAAAGTTGCAAATAAGAGGCGCAGGCGTTTCAAGAGGCGTTCGAAAATTGTGCGACCCTTCGTTAAACAGTCACTGTCTCGAAACATCTGCGCCACTTCTCGCTCATTGATTTGCCCTCCGGAGACGTTACTTTGTGCCATCTCTTTCGACGGCATGTTCTCCTGTTACAAAGCCCAATTTTGTGCATTCTGAAAATTTTCGCCAGATTTTGGCCAATATATCAGGAGAACATGAAGTGGAAAGAGGTATACTAAATTTCAGCTTCAAAGGCATCGCCTTAAACTTGCAATTAAGTGGCGCAGGCCTTTCAGGAGGCGTTCGAAAATTCTGCGTCTCTTCGTTAAACAGTCACTGTCTCGAAACACCTGCGCCACTTCTCGCTCTTTGATTTGCTCTCCGGAGACGTTACTTTGTGCCATCTCTTTCGACGGCATGTTCTCCTGTTACAAAGCCCAATTTTGTGCATTCTGAAAATTTTCGCCAGATTTTGGCCAATATATCAGGAGAACATGAAGTCAAAAGAGGTATACTAAATTTCAGCTTCAAAGGCATGCCTTAAACTTGCAATTAAGAGGCGCAGGCCTTTCATGAGGCGTTCGAAAATTCTGCATCTCTTCGTTAAACAGTCACTGTCTCGAAACACCTGCGCCACTTCTCGCTCTTTGATTTGCTCTCCGGAGACGTTACTTTGTGCCATCTCTTTCGACGGCATGTTCTCCTGTTACAAAGCCCAATTTTGTGCATTCTGAAAATTTTCGCTAGATTTTGGCCAATATATCAGGAGAACATGAAGTGGAAAGAGGTATACTAAATTTCAGCTTCAAAGGCATCGCCTTAAAGTCGCAATTAAGAGGCGCAGGCCTTTCAAGAGGCTTTCGAAAATTCTGCGTCTCTTCGTGAAACAGTCACTGTCTCGAAACTCCTGCGCCACTTCTCGCTCTTTCGTTTGCTGTCCGGAGACGTTACATTGTGCCATCTCTTTCGACGGCATGTTCTCCTGTTACAAAGCCCAATTTTGTGCATTCTGAAAATTTTCGCCAGAGTTTGGCCAATATATCAGGAGAACATGAAGTGGAAAGAGGTATACTAAATTTCAGCTTCAAAGGCATCGCCTTAAACTTGCAATTAAGTGGCGCAGGCCTTTCAGGAGGCGTTCGAAAATTCTGCGTCTCTTCGTTAAACAGTCACTGTCTCGAAACACCTGCGCCACTTCTCGCTCTTTGATTTGCCCTCCGGAGACGTTACTTTGTGCCATCTCTTTCGACAGCATGTTCTCCTGTTACAAAGCCCAATGTTGTGCATTTTGAAAATTTTCGCTAGATTTTGGCCAATATATCAGGAGAACATGAAGTGGAAAGAGGTATACTAAATTTCAGCTTCAAAGGCATCGCCTTAAAGTTGCAATTAAGAAGCGCAGGCCTTTCAAGAGGCTTTCGAAAATTCTGCGTCTCTTCGTTAATCAGTCACTGTCTCGAAACATCTGCGCCACATCTCGCTCTTTGATTTGCTCTCCGGAGCGTTACTTTGTGCCATCTCTTTCGACGGCATGTTCTCCTGTTCCAAAGCCCAATTCTGTGCATTCTGAAAATTTTCGCCAGATTTTGGCCAATAAATCTGGAGAACATGAAGTGGAAAGAGGTATACTAAATTTCAGCTTCAAAGGCATCGCCTTAAAGTTGCAAATAAGAGGCGCAGGCCTTTCAAGAGGCGTTCGAAAATTCTGCGTGTCTTCGTTAAACAGTCACTGTCTCGAAACATCTGCGCCACTTCTCGCTCTTTGATTTGCTCTCCGGAGACGTTACTTTGTGCCATCTCTTTCGACGGTATGTTCTCCTGTTAAAAGCCCAATTTTGTGCATTCTGAAAATTTTCGCCAGATTTTGGCCAATAAATCAGGAGAACATGAAGTGGAAAGAGGTATACTAAATTTCAGCTTCAAAGGCATCGCCTTAAACTTGCAATTAAGAGGCGCAGGCCTTTCAGGAGGAGTTCGAAAATTCTGCGTCTCTTCGTTAAACAGTCACTGTCTCGAAACACCTGCGCCACTTCTCGCTCTTTGATTTGCCCTCCGGAGACGTTACTTTGTGCCATCCCTTTCGACGGCATGTTCTCCTGTTACAAAGCCCAATTCTGTGCATTCTGAAAATTTTCGCCAGATTTTGGCCAGTATATCAGGAGAACATGAAGTGGAAAGAGGTATACTAAATTTCAGCTTCAAAGGCATCGCCTTAAACTTGCAATTAAGAGGCGCAGGCCTTTCAGGAGGCGTTCGAAAATTCTGCGTCTCTTCGTTAAACAGTCACTGTCTCGAAACACCTGCGCCACTTCTCGCTCTTTGATTTGCCCTCCGGAGACGTTACTTTGTGCCATCCCTTTCGACGGCATGTTCTCCTGTTACAAAGCCCAATTCTGTGCATTCTGAAAATTTTCGGTAGATTTTGGCCAATATATCAGGAGAACATGAAGTGGAAAGAGGTATACTAAATTTCAGCTTCAAAGGCATCGCTTAAAAGTATCAAATCAGAGGCGCATGCCTTTCAAGAGGCGTTCGAAAATTGTGCGACTCTTCGTTAAACAGTCACTGTCTCGAAACATCTGCGCCACTTCTCGCTCATTGATTTGCCCTCCGGAGACGTTACTTTGTGCCATCTTTTTCGACGGCATGTTCTCCTGTTACAAAGCCCAATTCTGTGCATTCTGAAAATTTTCGCCAGATTTTGGCCAGTATATCAGGAGAACATGAAGTGGAAAGAGGTATACTAAATTTCAGCTTCAAAGGCATCGCCTTAAAGTCGCAATTAAGAGGCGCAGGCCTTTCAAGAGGCTTTCGAAAATTCTGCGTCTCTTCGTGAAACAGTCACTGTCTCGAAACACCTGCGCCACTTCTCGCTCTTTGATTTGCCCTCCGGAGACGTTACTTTGTGCCATCTCTTTCGACGGCATGCTCTCCTGTTACAAAGCCCAATTTTGTGCATTCTGAAAATTTTCGCTAGATTTTGGCCAATATATCAGGAGAACATGAAGTGGAAAGAGGTATACTAAATTTCAGCTTCAATGGCATCGCCTTAAAGTTGCAATTAAGAAGCGCAGGCCTTTCAAGAGGCGTTCGAAAATTCTGCGTCTCTTCGTTAATCAGTCACTGTCACGAAACATCTGCGCCACATCTCGCTCTTTGATTTGCTCTCCGGAGCGTTACTTTGTGCCACCTCGTTCGACGGCATGTTCTCCTGTTACAAAGCCCAATTTTGTGCATTCTGAAAATTTTCGCTAGATTTTGGCCAATATATCAGGAGAACATGAAGTAGAAAGAGGTATACTAAATTTCAGCTTCAAAGGTATCGCCTTAAAGTCGCAATTAAGAGACGCAGGCCGTTCAAGAGGATTTCGAAAATTCTGCGTCTCTTCGTGAAACAGTCACTGTCTCGAAACACCTGCGCCACTTCTCGCTCTTTCGTTTGCTGTCCGGAGACGTTACTTTGTGCCATCTCTTTCGACGGCATGTTCTCCTGTTACAAAGCCCAATTTTGTGCATTCTGAAAATTTTCGCCAGATTTTGGCCAATATATCAGGAGAACATGAAGTCAAAAGAGGTATACTAAATTTCAGCTTCAAAGGCATGCCTTAAACTTGCAATTAAGAGGCGCAGGCCTTTCATGAGGCGTTCGAAAATTCTGCGTCTCTTCGTTAAACAGTCACTGTCTCGAAACACCTGCGCCACTTCTCGCTCTTTGATTTGCTCTCCGGAGACGTTACTTTGTGCCATCTCTTTCGACGGCATGTTCTCCTGTTACAAAGCCCAATTTTGTGCATTCTGAAAATTTTCGCTAGATTTTGGCCAATATATCAGGAGAACATGAAGTGGAAAGAGGTATACTAAATTTCAGCTTCAAAGGCATCGCCTTAAAGTCGCAATTAAGAGGCGCAGGCCTTTCAAGAGGCTTTCGAAAATTCTGCGTCTCTTCGTGAAACAGTCACTGTCTCGAAACACCTGCGCCACTTCTCGCTCTTTCGTTTGCTGTCCGGAGACGTTACATTTGCCATCTCTTTCGACAGCATGTTCTCCTGTTACAAAGCCCAATTTTGTGCATTCTGAAAATTTTCGCCAGATTTTGGCCAATATATCAGGAGAACATGAAGTGGAAAGAGGTATACTAAATTTCAGCTTCAAAGGCATCGCCTTAAAGTTGCAATTAAGAAGCGCAGGCCTTTCAAGAGGCTTTCGAAAATTCTGCGTCTCTTCGTTAATCAGTCACTGTCTCGAAACATCTGCGCCACATCTCGCTCTTTGATTTGCTCTCCGGAGCGTTACTTTGTGCCATCTCTTTCGACGGCATGTTCTCCTGTTCCAAAGTCCAATTCTGTGCATTCTGAAAATTTTCGCCAGATTTTGGCCAATAAATCAGGAGAACATGAAGTGGAAAGAGGTATACTAAATTTCAGCTTCAAAGGCATCGCCTTAAAGTTGCAATTAAGTGGCGCAGGCCTTTCAGGAGGCGTTCGAAAATTCTGCGTCTCTTCGTTAAACAGTCACTGTCTCGAAACACCTGCGCCACTTCTCGCTCTTTGATTTGCCCTCCGGAGACGTTACTTTGTGCCATCTCTTTCGACAGCATGTTCTCCTGTTACAAAGCCCAATGTTGTGCATTCTGAAAATTTTCGCTAGATTTTGGCCAATATATCAGGAGAACATGAAGTGGAAAGAGGTATACTAAATTTCAGCTTCAATGGCATCGCCTTAAAGTTGCAATTAAGAAGCGCAGGCCTTTCAAGAGGCGTTCGAAAATTCTGCGTCTCTTCGTTAATCAGTCACTGTCACGAAACATCTGCGCCACATCTCGCTCTTTGATTTGCTCTCCGGAGCGTTACTTTGTGCCATCTCGTTCGACGGCATGTTCTCCTGTTACAAAGCCCAATTTTGTGCATTCTGAAAATTTTCGCTAGATTTTGGCCAATATATCAGGAGAACATGAAGTGGAAAGAGGTATACTAAATTTCAGCTTCAAAGGCATCGCTTAAAAGTATCAAATCAGAGGCGCAGGCCTTTCAAGAGGCGTTCGAAAATTGTGCGACTCTTCGTTAAACAGTCACTGTCTCGAAACATCTGCGCCACTTCTCGCTCATTGATTTGCCCTCCGGAGACGTTACTTTTTGCCATCTCTTTCGACGGCATGTTCTCCTGTTACAAAGCCCAATTCTGTGCATTCTGAAAATTTTCGCCAGATTTTGGCCAATATATCAGGAGAACATGAAGTGCAAATAGGTATACTAAATTTCAGCTTCAAAGGCATCGCCTTAAACTTGCAATTAAGAGGCGCAGGCCTTTCACGAGGCGTTCGAAAATTCTGCGTCTCTTCGTGAAACAGTCACTGTCTCGAAACACCTGCGCCACTTCTCGCTCTTTCGTTTTCTGTCCGGAGACGTTACTTTGTACCATCTCTTTCGACGGCATGTTCTCCTGTTACAAAGCCCAATTTTGTGCATTCTGAAAATTTTCGCCAGATTTTGGCCAATATATCAGGAGAACATGAAGTCAAAAGAGGTATACTAAATTTCAGCTTCAAAGGCATCGCCTTAAAGTTGCAAATAAGAGGCGCAGGCGTTTCAAGAGGCGTTCGAAAATTGTGCGACCCTTCGTTAAACAGTCACTGTCTCGAAACATCTGCGCCACTTCTCGCTCATTGATTTGCCCTCCGGAGACGTTACTTTGTGCAATCTCTTTCGACGGCATGTTCTCCTGTTACAAAGCCCACTTCTGTGCATTCTGAAAATTTTCGCCAGATTTTGGCCAATATATCAGGAGAACATGAAGTGGAAAGAGGTATACTAAATTTCAGCTTCAAAGGCATCGCCTTAAAGTCGCAATTAAGAGACGCAGGCCTTTCAAGAGGATTTCGAAAATTCTGCGTCTCTTCGTGAAACAGTCACTGTCTCGAAACACCTGCGCCACTTCTCGCTCTTTGATTTGCTCTCCGGAGACGTTACTTTGTGCCATCTCTTTCGACGGCATGTTCTCCTGTTACAAAGCCCAATTTTGTGCATTCTGAAAATTTTCGCTAGATTTTGGCCAATATATCAGGAGAACATGAAGTGGAAAGAGGTATACTAAATTTCAGCTTCAAAGGCATCGCCTTAAAGTCGCAATTAAGAGGCGCAGGCCTTTCAAGAGGCTTTCGAAAATTCTGCGTCTCTTCGTGAAACAGTCACTGTCTCGAAACACCTGCGCCACTTCTCGCTCTTTCGTTTGCTGTCCGGAGACGTTACATTGTGCCATCTCTTTCGACGGCATGTTCTCCTGTTACAAAGCCCAATTTTGTGCATTCTGAAAATTTTCGCCAGATTTTGGCCAATATATCAGGAGAACATGAAGTGGAAAGAGGTATACTAAATTTCAGCTTCAAAGGCATCGCCTTAAACTTGCAATTAAGTGGCGCAGGCCTTTCAGGAGGCGTTCGAAAATTCTGCGTCTCTTCGTTAATCAGTCACTGTCTCGAAACATCTGCGCCACATCTCGCTCTTTGATTTGCTCTCCGGAGCGTTACTTTGTGCCATCTCTTTCGACGGCATGTTCTCCTGTTCCAAAGCCCAATTCTGTGCATTCTGAAAATTTTCGCCAGATTTTGGCCAATAAATCTGGAGAACATGAAGTGGAAAGAGGTATACTAAATTTCAGCTTCAAAGGCATCGCCTTAAAGTTGCAAATAAGAGGCGCAGGCCTTTCAAGAGGCGTTCGAAAATTCTGCGAGTCTTCGTATAACAGTCACTGTCTCGAAACATCTGCGCCACTTCTCGCTCTTTGATTTGCTCTCCGGAGACGTTACTTTGTGCCATCTCTTTCGACGGTATGTTCTCCTGTTACAAAGCCCAATTTTGTGCATTCTGAAAATTTTCGCCAGATTTTGGCCAATAAATCAGGAGAACATGAAGTGGAAAGAGGTATACTAAATTTCAGCTTCAAAGGCATCGCCTTAAACTTGCAATTAAGAGGCGCAGGCCTTTCAGGAGGCGTTCGAAAATTCTGCGTCTCTTCGTTAAACAGTCACTGTCTCGAAACACCTGCGCCACTTCTCGCTCTTTGATTTGCCCTCCGGAGACGTTACTTTGTGCCATCCCTTTCGACGGCATGTTCTCCTGTTACAAAGCCCAATGTTGTGCATTCTGAAAATTTTCGCTAGATTTTGGCCAATATATCAGGAGAACATGAAGTGGAAAGGGGTATACTAAATTTCAGCTTCAAAGGCATCGCCTTAAAGTTGCAAATAAGAGGCGCAGGCCTTTCAAGAGGCGTTCGAAAATTCTGCGTCTCTTCGTGAAACAGTCACTGTCTCGAAACACCTGCGCCACTTCTCGCTCTTTGATTTGCTCTCCGGAGACGTTACATTGTGCCATCCCTTTCGACGGCATGTTCTCCTGTTACAAAGCCCAATTTTGTGCATTCTGAAAATTTTCGCTAGATTTTGGCCAATATATCAGGAGAACATGAAATGGAAACAGGTATACTAAATTTCAGCTTCAAAGGCATCGCTAAAAAGTATCAAATCAGAGGCGCAGGCCTTTCAAGAGGCGTTCGAAAATTGTGCGACTCTTCGTTAAACAGTCACTGTCTCGAAACATCTGCGCCACTTCTCGCTCATTGATTTGCCCTCCGGAGACGTTACTTTGTGCAATCTCTTTCGACGGCATGTTCTCCTGTTACAAAGCCCAATTCTGTGCATTCTGAAAATTTTCGCCAGATTTTGGCCAATATATCAGGAGAACATGAAGTGGAAAGAGGTATACTAAATTTCAGCTTCAAAGGCATCGCCTTAAAGTCGCAATTAAGAGACGCAGGCCTTTCAAGAGGATTTCGAAAATTCTGCGTCTCTTCGTGAAACAGTCACTGTCTCGAAACACCTGCGCCACTTCTCGCTCTTTCGTTTGCTGTCCGGAGACGTTACTTTGTGCCATCTCTTTCGACGGCATGTTCTCCTGTTACAAAGCCCAATTTTGTGCATTCTGAAAATTTTCGCCAGATTTTGGCCAATATATCAGGAGAACATGAAGTCAAAAGAGGTATACTAAATTTCAGCTTCAAAGGCATCGCCTTAAAGTCGCAATTAAGAGGCGCAGGCCTTTCAAGAGGCTTTCGAAAATTCTGCGTCTCTTCGTGAAACAGTCACTGTCTCGAAACACCTTGCGCCACTTCTCGCTCTTTCGTTTGCTGTCCGGAGACGTTACATTGTGCCATCTCTTTCGACGGCATGTTCTCCTGTTACAAAGCCCAATTTTGTGCATTCTGAAAATTTTCGCCAGATTTTGGCCAATATATCAGGAGAACATGAAGTGGAAAGAGGTATACTAAATTTCAGCTTCAAAGGCATCGCCTTAAACTTGCAATTAAGTGGCGCAGGCCTTTCAGGAGGCGTTCGAAAATTCTGCGTCTCTTCGTTAAACAGTCACTGTCTCGAAACACCTGCGCCACTTCTCGCTCTTTGATTTGCCCTCCGGAGACGTTACTTTGTGCCATCTCTTTCGACAGCATGTTCTCCTGTTACAAAGCCCAATGTTGTGCATTCTGAAAATTTTCGCTAGATTTTGGCCAATATATCAGGAGAACATGAAGTGGAAAGAGGTATACTAAATTTCAGCTTCAAAGGCATCGCCTTAAAGTTGCAATTAAGAAGCGCAGGCCTTTCAAGAGGCTTTCGAAAATTCTGCGTCTCTTCGTTAATCAGTCACTGTCTCGAAACATCTGCGCCACATCTCGCTCTTTGATTTGCTCTCCGGAGCGTTACTTTGTGCCATCTCTTTCGACGGCATGTTCTCCCGTTCCAAAGTCCAATTCTGTGCATTCTGAAAATTTTCGCCAGATTTTGGCCAATAAATCAGGAGAACATGAAGTGGAAAGAGGTATACTAAATTTCAGCTTCAAAGGCATCGCCTTAAAGTTGCAATTAAGTGGCGCAGGCCTTTCAGGAGGCGTTCGAAAATTCTGCGTCTCTTCGTTAAACAGTCACTTTCTCGAAACACCTGCGCCACTTCTCGCTCTTTCGTTTTCTGTCCGGAGACGTTACTTTGTGCCATCTCTTTCGACGGCATGTTCTCCTGTTACAAAGCCCAATTTTGGGCATTCTGAAAATTTTCGCCAGATTTTGGCCAATATATCAGGAGAACATGAAGTCAAAAGAGGTATACTAAATTTCAGCTTCAAAGGCATCGCCTTAAAGTTGCAAATAAGAGGCGCAGGCGTTTCAAGAGGCGTTCGAAAATTGTGCGACCCTTCGTTAAACAGTCACTGTCTCGAAACATCTGCGCCACTTCTCGCTCATTGATTTGCCCTCCGGAGACGTTACTTTGTGCAATCTCTTTCGACGGCATGTTCTCCTGTTACAAAGCCCAATTCTGTGCATTCTGAAAATTTTCGCCAGATTTTGGCCAATATATCAGGAGAACATGAAGTGGAAAGAGGTATACTAAATTTCAGCTTCAAAGGCATCGCCTTAAAGTCGCAATTAAGAGACGCAGGCCTTTCAAGAGGATTTCGAAAATTCTGCGTCTCTTCGTGAAACAGTCACTGTCTCGAAACACCTGCGCCACTTCTCGCTCTTTCGTTTGCTGTCCGGAGACGTTACTTTGTGCCATCTCTTTCGACGGCATGTTCTCCTGTTACAAAGCCCAATTTTGTGCATTCTGAAAATTTTCGCCAGATTTTGGCCAATATATCAGGAGAACATGAAGTCAAAAGAGGTATACTAAATTTCAGCTTCACAGGCATGCCTTAAACTTGCAATTAAGAGGCGCAGGCCTTTCATGAGGCGTTCGAAAATTCTGCGTCTCTTCGTTAAACAGTCACTGTCTCGAAACACCTGCGCCACTTCTCGCTCTTTGATTTGCTCTCCGGAGACGTTACATTGTGCCATCTCTTTCGACGGCATGTTCTCCTGTTACAAAGCCCAATTTTGTGCATTCTGAAAATTTTCGCCAGATTTTGGCCAATATATCAGGAGAACATGAAGTGGAAAGAGGTATACTAAATTTCAGCTTCAAAGGCATCGCCTTAAACTTGCAATTAAGTGGCGCAGGCCTTTCAGGAGGCGTTCGAAAATTCTGCGTCTCTTCGTTAATCAGTCACTGTCTCGAAACATCTGCGCCACATCTCGCTCTTTGATTTGCTCTCCGGAGCGTTACTTTGTGCCATCTCTTTCGACGGCATGTTCTCCTGTTCCAAAGCCCAATTCTGTGCATTCTGAAAATTTTCGCCAGATTTTGGCCAATAAATCTGGAGAACATGAAGTGGAAAGAGGTATACTAAATTTCAGCTTCAAAGGCATCGCCTTAAAGTTGCAAATAAGAGGCGCAGGCCTTTCAAGAGGCGTTCGAAAATTCTGCGAGTCTTCGTTAAACAGTCACTGTCTCGAAACATCTGCGCCACTTCTCGCTCTTTGATTTGCTCTCCGGAGATGTTACTTTGTGCCATCTCTTTCGACGGTATGTTCTCCTGTTACAAAGCCCAATTTTGTGCATTCTGATAATTTTCGCCAGATTTTGGCCAATATATCAGGAAAACATGAAGTCAAAAGAGGTATACTAAATTTCAGCTTCACAGGCATGCCTTAAACTTGCAATTAAGAGGCGCAGGCCTTTCATGAGGCGTTCGAAAATTCTGCGTCTCTTCGTTAAACAGTCACTGTCTCGAAACACCTGCGCCACTTCTCGCTCTTTGATTTGCTCTCCGGAGACGTTACATTGTGCCATCTCTTTCGACGGCATGTTCTCCTGTTACAAAGCCCAATTTTGTGCATTCTGAAAATTTTCGCCAGATTTTGGCCAATATATCAGGAGAACATGAAGTGGAAAGAGGTATACTAAATTTCAGCTTCAAAGGCATCGCCTTAAACTTGCAATTAAGTGGCGCAGGCCTTTCAGGAGGCGTTCGAAAATTCTGCGTCTCTTCGTTAATCAGTCACTGTCTCGAAACATCTGCGCCACATCTCGCTCTTTGATTTGCTCTCCGGAGCGTTACTTTGTGCCATCTCTTTCGACGGCATGTTCTCCTGTTCCAAAGCCCAATTCTGTGCATTCTGAAAATTTTCGCCAGATTTTGGCCAATAAATCTGGAGAACATGAAGTGGAAAGAGGTATACTAAATTTCAGCTTCAAAGGCATCGCCTTAAAGTTGCAAATAAGAGGCGCAGGCCTTTCAAGAGGCGTTCGAAAATTCTGCGAGTCTTCGTTAAACAGTCACTGTCTCGAAACATCTGCGCCACTTCTCGCTCTTTGATTTGCTCTCCGGAGACGTTACTTTGTGCCATCTCTTTCGACGGTATGTTCTCCTGTTACAAAGCCCAATTTTGTGCATTCTGATAATTTTCGCCAGATTTTGGCCAATAAATCAGGAGAACATGAAGTGGAAAGAGGTATACTAAATTTCAGCTTCAAAGGCATCGCCTTAAACTTGCAATTAAGAGGCGCAGGCCTTTCAGGAGGCGTTCGAAAATTCTGCGTCTCTTCGTTAAACAGTCACTGTCTCGAAACTCCTGCGCCACTTCTCGCTCTTTGATTTGCCCTCCGGAGACGTTACTTTGTGCCATCCCTTTCGACGGCATGTTCTCCTGTTACAAAGCCCAATTTTGTGCATTCTGAAAATTTTCGCTAGATTTTGGCCAATATATCAGGAGAACATGAAATGGAAACAGGTATACTAAATTTCAGCTTCAAAGGCATCGCTAAAAAGTATCAAATCAGAGGCGCAGGCCTTTCAAGAGGCGTTCGAAAATTGTGCGACTCTTCGTTAAACAGTCACTGTCTCGAAACATCTGCGCCACTTCTCGCTCATTGATTTGCCCTCCGGTGACGTTACTTTGTGCCATCTGTTTCGACGGCATGTTCTCCTGTTACAAAGCCCAATTCTGTGCATTCTGAAAATTTTCGCCAGATTTTGGCCAATATATCAGGAGAATATGAAGTCAAAAGAGGTATACTAAATTTCAGCTTCAAAGGCATCGCCTTAAAGTTGCAAATAAGAGGCGCAGGCCTTTCAAGAGGCTTTCGAAAATTCTGCGTCTCTTCGTGAAACAGTCAATGTCTCGAAACACATGCGCCACTTCTCGCTCTTTGATTTGCTCTCCGGAGACATTACTTTGTGCCATCTCTTTCGACGGCATGTTCTCCTGTTACAAAGCCCAATGTTGTGCATTCTGAAAATTTTCGCTAGATTTTGGCCAATATATCAGGAGAACATGAAGTGGAAAGAGGTATACTAAATTTCAGCTTCAAAGTCATCGCCTTAAAGTTGCAATTAAGAGGCGCGGGCCTTTCAAGAGGCTTTCGAAAATTCTGCGTCTCTTCGTGAAACAGTCACTGTCTCGAAACACCTGCGCCACTTCTCGCTCTTTGATATGCTCTCCGGAGACGTTACATTGTGCCATCCCTTTCGACGGCATGTTCTCCTGTTACAAAGCCCAATTTTGTGCATTCTGAAAATTTTCGCTAGATTTTGGCCAATATATCAGGAGAACATGAAATGGAAACAGGTATACTAAATTTCAGCTTCAAAGGCATCGCTAAAAAGTATCAAATCAGAGGCGCAGGCCTTTCAAGAGGCGTTCGAAAATTGTGCGACTCTTCGTTAAACAGTCACTGTCTCGAAACACCTGCGCCACTTCTCGCTCTTTGATTTGCTCTCCGGAGACATTACTTTGTGCCATCTCTTTCGACGGCATGTTCTCCTGTTACAAAGCCCAATGTTGTGCATTCTGAAAATTTTCGCTAGATTTTGGCCAATATATCAGGAGAACATGAAGTGGAAAGAGGTATACTAAATTTCAGCATCAAAGTCATCGCCTTAAAGTTGCAATTAAGAGGCGCGGGCCTTTCAAGAGGCTTTCGAAAATTCTGCGTCTCTTCGTGAAACAGTCACTGTCTCGAAACACCTGCGCCACTTCTCGCTCTTTGATTTGCTCTCCGGAGACGTTACATTGTGCCATCCCTTTCGACGGCATGTTCTCCTGTTACAAAGCCCAATTTTGTGCATTCTGAAAATTTTCGCTAGATTTTGGCCAATATATCAGGAGAACATGAAATGGAAACAGGTATACTAAATTTCAGCTTCAAAGGCATCGCTAAAAAGTATCAAATCAGAGGCGCAGGCCTTTCAAGAGGCGTTCGAAAATTGTGCGACTCTTCGTTAAACAGTCACTGTCTCGAAACACCTGCGCCACTTCTCGCTCTTTGATTTGCTCTCCGGAGACGTTACATTGTGCCATCCCTTTCGACGGCATGTTCTCCTGTTACAAAGCCCAATTTTGTGCATTCTGAAAATTTTCGCTAGATTTTGGCCAATATATCAGGAGAACATGAAATGGAAACAGGTATACTAAATTTCAGCTTCAAAGGCATCGCTAAAAAGTATCAAATCAGAGGCGCAGGCCTTTCAAGAGGCGTTCGAAAATTGTGCGACTCTTCGTTAAACAGTCACTGTCTCGAAACATCTGCGCCACTTCTCGCTCATTGATTTGCCCTCCGGTGACGTTACTTTGTGCCTTGTGTTTCGACGGCATGTTCTCCTGTTACAAAGCCCAATTCTGTGCATTCTGAAAATTTTCGCCAGATTTTGGCCAATATATCAGGAGAATATGAAGTGAAAAGAGGTATACTAAATTTCAGCTTCAAAGGCATCGCCTTAAAGTTGCAAATAAGAGGCGCAGGCCTTTCAAGAGGCTTTCGAAAATTCTGCGTCTCTTCGTGAAACAGTCAATGTCTCGAAACACCTGCGCCACTTCTCGCTCTTTGATTTGCCCTCCGGAGACATTACTTTGTGCCATCTCTTTCGACGGCATGTTCTCCTGTTACAAAGCCCAATGTTGTGCATTCTGAAAATTTTCGCTAGATTTTGGCCAATATATCAGGAGAACATGAAGTGGAAAGAGGTATACTAAATTTCAGCTTCAAAGTCATCGCCTTAAAGTTGCAATTAAGAGGCGCGGGCCTTTCAAGAGGCTTTCGAAAATTCTGCGTCTCTTCGTGAAACAGTCACTGTCTCGAAACACCTGCGCCACTTCTCGCTCTTTGATTTGCTCTCCGGAGACGTTACATTGTGCCATCCCTTTCGACGGCATGTTTCCTGTTACAAAGCCCAATTTTGTGCATTCTGAAAATTTTCGCTAGATTTTGGCCAATATATCAGGAGAACATGAAATGGAAACAGGTATACTAAATTTCAGCTTCAAAGGCATCGCTAAAAAGTATCAAATCAGAGGCGCAGGCCTTTCAAGAGGCGTTCGAAAATTGTGCGACTCTTCGCTAAACAGTCACTGTCTCGAAACATCTGCGCCACATCTCGCTCTTTGATTTGCTCTCCGGAGATGTTACTTTGTGCCATCTCTTTCGACGGCATGTTCTCCTGTTACAAAGCCCAATTCTGTGCATTCTGAAAATTTTCGCCAGATTTTGGCCAATATATCAGGAGAACATGAAGTGGAAAGAGGTATACTAAATTTCAGCTTCAAAGGCATCGCCTTAAAGTCGCAATTAAGAGACGCAGGCCTTTCAAGAGGATTTCGAAAATTCTGCGTCTCTTCGTGAAACAGTCACTGTCTCGAAACACCTGCGCCACTTCTCGCTCTTTCGTTTGCTGTCCGGAGACGTTACTTTGTGCCATCTCTTTCGACGGCATGTTCTCCTGTTACAAAGCCCAATTTTGTGCATTCTGAAAATTTTCGCCAGATTTTGGCCAATATATCAGGAGAACATGAAGTCAAAAGAGGTATACTAAATTTCAGCTTCAAAGGCATCGCCTTAAAGTCGCAATTAAGAGGCGCAGGCCTTTCAAGAGGCTTTCGAAAATTCTGCGTCTCTTCGTGAAACAGTCACTGTCTCGAAACACCTTGCGCCACTTCTCGCTCTTTCGTTTGCTGTCCGGAGACGTTACATTGTGCCATCTCTTTCGACGGCATGTTCTCCTGTTACAAAGCCCAATTTTGTGCATTCTGAAAATTTTCGCCAGATTTTGGCCAATATATCAGGAGAACATGAAGTGGAAAGAGGTATACTAAATTTCAGCTTCAAAGGCATCGCCTTAAACTTGCAATTAAGTGGCGCAGGCCTTTCAGGAGGCGTTCGAAAATTCTGCGTCTCTTCGTTAAACAGTCACTGTCTCGAAACACCTGCGCCACTTCTCGCTCTTTGATTTGCCCTCCGGAGACGTTACTTTGTGCCATCTCTTTCGACAGCATGTTCTCCTGTTACAAAGCCCAATGTTGTGCATTCTGAAAATTTTCGCTAGATTTTGGCCAATATATCAGGAGAACATGAAGTGGAAAGAGGTATACTAAATTTCAGCTTCAAAGGCATCGCCTTAAAGTTGCAATTAAGAAGCGCAGGCCTTTCAAGAGGCTTTCGAAAATTCTGCGTCTCTTCGTTAATCAGTCACTGTCTCGAAACATCTGCGCCACATCTCGCTCTTTGATTTGCTCTCCGGAGCGTTACTTTGTGCCATCTCTTTCGACGGCATGTTCTCCCGTTCCAAAGTCCAATTCTGTGCATTCTGAAAATTTTCGCCAGATTTTGGCCAATAAATCAGGAGAACATGAAGTGGAAAGAGGTATACTAAATTTCAGCTTCAAAGGCATCGCCTTAAAGTTGCAATTAAGTGGCGCAGGCCTTTCAGGAGGCGTTCGAAAATTCTGCGTCTCTTCGTTAAACAGTCACTTTCTCGAAACACCTGCGCCACTTCTCGCTCTTTCGTTTTCTGTCCGGAGACGTTACTTTGTGCCATCTCTTTCGACGGCATGTTCTCCTGTTACAAAGCCCAATTTTGGGCATTCTGAAAATTTTCGCCAGATTTTGGCCAATATATCAGGAGAACATGAAGTCAAAAGAGGTATACTAAATTTCAGCTTCAAAGGCATCGCCTTAAAGTTGCAAATAAGAGGCGCAGGCGTTTCAAGAGGCGTTCGAAAATTGTGCGACCCTTCGTTAAACAGTCACTGTCTCGAAACATCTGCGCCACTTCTCGCTCATTGATTTGCCCTCCGGAGACGTTACTTTGTGCAATCTCTTTCGACGGCATGTTCTCCTGTTACAAAGCCCAATTCTGTGCATTCTGAAAATTTTCGCCAGATTTTGGCCAATATATCAGGAGAACATGAAGTGGAAAGAGGTATACTAAATTTCAGCTTCAAAGGCATCGCCTTAAAGTCGCAATTAAGAGACGCAGGCCTTTCAAGAGGATTTCGAAAATTCTGCGTCTCTTCGTGAAACAGTCACTGTCTCGAAACACCTGCGCCACTTCTCGCTCTTTCGTTTGCTGTCCGGAGACGTTACTTTGTGCCATCTCTTTCGACGGCATGTTCTCCTGTTACAAAGCCCAATTTTGTGCATTCTGAAAATTTTCGCCAGATTTTGGCCAATATATCAGGAGAACATGAAGTCAAAAGAGGTATACTAAATTTCAGCTTCACAGGCATGCCTTAAACTTGCAATTAAGAGGCGCAGGCCTTTCATGAGGCGTTCGAAAATTCTGCGTCTCTTCGTTAAACAGTCACTGTCTCGAAACACCTGCGCCACTTCTCGCTCTTTGA
>NW_027487064.1:0-17976 GCF_050908995.1 Andrena cerasifolii | reverse complement strand
TTCGTTGGTTCGTTGGTTCGTTGGTTCGTTGGTTCGTTGGTTCGTTGGTTCGTTGGTTCGTTGGTTCGTTGGTTCGTTGGTTCGTTGGTTCGTTGGTTCGTTGGTTCGTTGGTTCGTTGGTTCGTTTGTTTCTTTGTTTCTTTCTTTCTTTGTTCGTTTGTTCGTTTGTTCGTTTGTTCGTTTGTTCGTTTGTTCGTTTGTTCGTTTGTTCGCTGGTTCGTTGGTTCGTTGGTTCGTTGGTTCGTTGGTTCGTTGGTTCGTTGGTTCGTTGGTTCGTTGGTTCGTTGGTTCGTTGGTTCGTTGGTTCGTTGGTTCGTTGGTTCGTTGGTTCGTTTGTTTCTTTGTTTCTTTCTTTCTATGTTCGTTTGTTCGTTTGTTCGTTTGTTCGTTGGTTCGTTTGTTCGTTTGTTCGTTTGTTCGTTTGTTCGTTTGTTCGTTTGTTCGCTGGTTCGTTGGTTCGTTGGTTCGTTGGTTCGTTGGTTCGTTGGTTCGTTGGTTCGTTGGTTCGTTGGTTCGTTTGTTTCTTTGTTTCTTTCTTTCTTTGTTCGTTTGTTCGTTGGTTCGTTGGTTCGTTTGTTCGTTTGTTCGTTTGTTCGTTTGTTCGTTTGTTCGTTTGTTCGCTGGTTCGTTGGTTCGTTGGTTCGTTGGTTCGTTGGTTCGTTGGTTCGTTGGTTCGTTGGTTCGTTGGTTCGTTGGTTCGTTGGTTCGTTGGTTCGTTGGTTCGTTGGTTCGTTGGTTCGTTGGTTCGTTGGTTCGTTGGTTCGTTGGTTCGTTGGTTCGTTGGTTCGTTTGTTTCTTTGTTTCTTTCTTTCTTTGTTCGTTTGTTCGTAGGTTCGTTGGTTCGTTTGTTCGTTTGTTCGTTTGTTCGTTTGTTCGTTTGTTCGTTTGTTCGTTTGTTCGTTTGTTCGCTGGTTCGTTGGTTCGTTGGTTCGTTGGTTCGTTGGTTCGTTGGTTCGTTGATACGTTGGTTCGTTGGTTCGTTGGTTCGTTGGTTCGTTGGTTCGTTGGTTCGTTGGTTCGTTGGTTCGTTTGTTCGTTTGTTCGCTGGTTCGTTGGTTCGTTGGTTCGTTGGTTCGTTGGTTCGTTGGTTCGTTGGTTCGTTGGTTCGTTTGTTCGATTGTTCGTTTGTTCGTTTGTTCGTTTGTTCGTTTGTTCGTTTGTTCGCTGGTTCGTTGGTTCGTTGGTTCGTTGGTTCGTTGGTTCGTTGATTCGTTGGTTCGTTGGTTCGTTGGTTCGTTGGTTCGTTGGTTCGTTGGTTCGTTGGTTCGTTGGTTCGTTGGTTCGTTGGATCGTTGGTTCGTTGGTTCGTTGGTTCGTTGGTTCGTTGGCTCGTTGGTTCGTTGGTTCGTTTGTTTCTTTGTTTCTTTCTTTCTTTGTTCGTTTGTTCGTTGGTTCGTTGGTTCGTTGGTTCGTTGGTTCGTTGGTTCGTTTGTTTCTTTGTTTCTTTCTTTCTTTGTTCGTTTGTTCGTATGTTCGTTGGTTCGTTGGTTCGTTGGTTCGTTTGTTCGTTTGTTCGTTTGTTCGTTTGTTCGTTTGTTCGTTTGTTCGTTTGTTCGTTTGTTCGTTTGTTCGCTGGTTCGTTGGTTCGTTGGTTCGTTGGTTCGTTGGTTCGTTTATTTCTTTGTTTCTTTCTTTCTGTGTTCGTTTGTTCGTTTGTTCGTTGGTTCGTTTGTTCGTTTGTTCGTTTGTTCGCTGGTTCGTTGGTTCGTTGGTTCGTTGGTTCGTTGGTTCGTTGGTTCGTTGGTTCGTTGGTTCGTTGGTTCGTTGGTTCGTTGGTTCGTTGGTTCGTTGGTTCGTTGGTTCGTTGGTTCGTTGGTTCGTTGGTTCGTTGGTTCGTTGGTTCGTTTGTTTCTTTGTTTCTTTCTTTCTTTGTTCGTTTGTTCGTATGTTCGTTTGTTCGTTGGTTCGTTGGTTCGTTGGTTCGTTGGTTCGTTGGTTCGTTTGTTTCTTTGTTTCTTTCTTTCTTTGTTCGTTTGTTCGTTTGTTCGTTTGTTCGTTTGTTCGCTGGTTCGTTGGTTCGTTGGTTCGTTGGTTCGTTGGTTCGTTGGTTCGTTGGTTCGTTGGTTCGTTGGTTCGTTGGTTCGTTGGTTCGTTGGTTCGTTGGTTCGTTGGTTCGTTGGTTCGTTGGTTCGTTGGTTCGTTGGTTCGTTGGTTCGTTGGTTCGTTGGTTCGTTGGTTCGTTGGTTCGTTGGTTCGTTGGTTCGTTGGTTCGTTGGTTCGTTGGTTCGTTGGTTCGTTGGTTCGTTGGTTCGTTGGTTCGTTGGTTCGTTGGTTCGTTGGTTCGTTGGTTCGTTGGTTCGTTGATTCGTTGGTTCGTTGGTTCGTTGGTTCGTTTGTTTCTTTGTTTCTTTCTTTCTTTGTTCGTTTGTTCGTTTGTTCGTTGGTTCGTTTGTTCGTTGGTTGGTTGGTTCGTTGGTTCGTTGGTTCGTTGGTTCGTTGGTTCGTTGGTTCGTTGGTTCGTTGGTTCGTTGGTTCGTTGGTTCGTTGGTTCGTTGGTTCGTTTGTTTCTTTGTTTCTTTCTTTCTTTGTTCGTTTGTTCGTTTGTCCGTTTGTTCGTTTGTTCGCTGGTTCGTTGGTTCGTTGGTTCGTTGGTTCGTTGGTTCGTTGGTTCGTTGGTTCGTTGGTTCGTTGGTTCGTTGGTTCGTTGGTTCGTTGGTTCGTTGGTTCGTTGGTTCGTTGGTTCGTTGGTTCGTTTGTTCGTTTGTTCGTTTGTTCGTTTGGTTCGTTGGTTCGTTTGTTCGATTGTTCGTTTGTTCGTTTGTTCGTTTGTTCGTTGGTTCGTTGGTTCGTTGTTCGTTGATTCGTTGGTTCGTTGGTTCGTTGGTTCGTTGATTCGTTGGTTCGTTGGTTCGTTGGTTCGTTGGTTCGTTGGTTCTTTGTTTGTTTCTTTCTTTGTTCGTTTGTTCGTTTGTTCGTTTGTTCGTTTGTTCGTTTGTTCGCTGGTTCGTTGGTTCGTTGGTTCGTTGGTTCGTTGGTTCGTTGGTTCGTTGGTTCGTTGGTTCGTTGGTTCGTAGGTTCGTTGGTTCGTTGGTTCGTTGGTTCGTTGGTTCGTTGGTTCGCTGGTTCGTTGGTTCGTTGGTTCGTTGGTTCGTTGGTTCGTTGGTTCGTTTGTTTCTTTGTTTCTTTGTTTCTTTGTTCGTTTGTTCGTTTGTTCGTTTGTTCGTTGGTTCGTTGGTTCGTTTGTTCGATTGTTCGTTTGTTCGTTGGTTCGTTTGTTCGTTTGTTCGATTGTTCGTTTGTTCGTTTGTTCGTTTGTTCGTTTGTTCGTTGGTTCGTTGGTTCGTTTGTTCGTTTGTTCGTTTGTTCGTTTGTTCGTTTGTTCGTTTGTTCGCTGGTTCGTTGGTTCGTTGGTTCGTTGGTTCGTTGGTTCGTTGGTTCGTTGGTTCGTTGGTTCGTTGGTTCGTTGGTTCGTTGGTCCGTTGGTTCGTTGGTTCGTTGGTTCGTTTGTTTCTTTGTTTCTTTCTTTCTTTGTTCGTTTGTTCGCTGGTTCGTTGGTTCGTTGGTTCGTTGGTTCGTTGGTTCGTTGGTTCGTTGGTTCGTTGGTTCGTTGGTTCGTTGGTTCGTTGGTTCGTTTGTTTCTTTGTTTCTTTCTTTCTTTGTTCGTTTGTTCGCTGGTTCGTTGGTTCGTTGGTTCGTTGGTTCGTTGGTTCGTTGGTTCGTTGGTTCGTTGGTTCGTTGGTTCGTTGGTTCGTTGGTTCGTTTGTTTCTTTGTTTCTTTCTTTCTTTGTTCGTTTGTTCGTTTGTTCGTTTGTTCGATTGTTCGTTTGTTCGTTTGTTCGTTTGTTCGTTTGTTCGTTGGTTCGTTGGTTCGTTTGTTCGATTGTTCGTTTGTTCGTTTGTTCGTTTGTTCGTTTGTTCGTTTGTTCGCTGGTTCGTTGGTTCGTTGGTTCTTTGGTTCGTTGGTTCGTTGATTCGTTGGTTCGTTGGTTCGTTGGTTCGTTGGTTCGTTGGTTCGTTGGTTCGTTGGTTCGTTGGTTCGTTGGTTCGTTGGATCGTTGGTTCGTTGGTTCGTTGGTTCGTTGGTTCGTTGGCTCGTTGGTTCGTTGGTTCGTTTGTTTCTTTGTTTCTTTCTTTCTTTGTTCGTTTGTTCGTTGGTTCGTTGGTTCGTTGGTTCGTTGGTTCGTTTGTTTCTTTGTTTCTTTCTTTCTTTGTTCGTTTGTTCGTATGTTCGTTGGTTCGTTGGTTCGTTGGTTCGTTTGTTCGTTTGTTCGTTTGTTCGTTTGTTCGTTTGTTCGTTTGTTCGTTTGTTCGTTTGTTCGCTGGTTCGTTGGTTCGTTGGTTCGTTGGTTCGTTGGTTCGTTTATTTCTTTGTTTCTTTCTTTCTGTGTTCGTTTGTTCGTTTGTTCGTTGGTTCGTTTGTTCGTTTGTTCGTTTGTTCGCTGGTTCGTTGGTTCGTTGGTTCGTTGGTTCGTTGGTTCGTTGGTTCGTTGGTTCGTTGGTTCGTTGGTTCGTTGGTTCGTTGGTTCGTTGGTTCGTTGGTGTTCGTTGGTTCGTTGGTTCGTTGGTTCGTTGGTTCGTTGGTTCGTTTGTTTCTTGTTTGTTTCTTTGTTTGTTCGTTTGTTCGTTGGTTCGTTGGTTCGTTGGTTCGTTGGTTCGTTGGTTCGTTTGTTTCTTTGTTTCTTTCTTTCTTTGTTCGTTTGTTCGTTTGTTCGTTTGTTCGTTTGTTCGCTGGTTCGTTGGTTCGTTGGTTCGTTGGTTCGTTGGTTCGTTGGTTCGTTGGTTCGTTGGTTCGTTGGTTCGTTGGTTCGTTGGTTCGTTGGTTCGTTGGTTCGTTGGTTCGTTGGTTCGTTGGTTCGTTGGTTCGTTGGTTCGTTGGTTCGTTGGTTCGTTGGTTCGTTGGTTCGTTGGTTCGTTGGTTCGTTGGTTCGTTGGTTCGTTGGTTCGTTGGTTCGTTGGTTCGTTGGTTCGTTGGTTCGTTGGTTCGTTGGTTCGTTGGTTCGTTGGTTCGTTGGTTCGTTGGTTCGTTGGTTCGTTGATTCGTTGGTTCGTTGGTTCGTTGGTTCGTTTGTTTCTTTGTTTCTTTCTTTCTTTGTTCGTTTGTTCGTTTGTTCGTTGGTTCGTTTGTTCGTTGGTTGGTTGGTTCGTTGGTTCGTTGGTTCGTTGGTTCGTTGGTTCGTTGGTTCGTTGGTTCGTTGGTTCGTTGGTTCGTTGGTTCGTTGGTTCGTTGGTTCGTTTGTTTCTTTGTTTCTTTCTTTCTTTGTTCGTTTGTTCGTTTGTCCGTTTGTTCGTTTGTTCGCTGGTTCGTTGGTTCGTTGGTTCGTTGGTTCGTTGGTTCGTTGGTTCGTTGGTTCGTTGGTTCGTTGGTTCGTTGGTTCGTTGGTTCGTTGGTTCGTTGGTTCGTTGGTTCGTTGGTTCGTTGGTTCGTTGGTTCGTTGGTTCGTTGGTTCGTTGGTTCGTTGGTTCGTTGGTTCGTTTGTTCGATTGTTCGTTTGTTCGTTTGTTCGTTTGTTCGTTGGTTCGTTGGTTCGTTGGTTCGTTGATTCGTTGGTTCGTTGGTTCGTTGGTTCGTTGATTCGTTGGTTCGTTGGTTCGTTGGTTCGTTGGTTCGTTGGTTCTTTGTTTGTTTCTTTCTTTGTTCGTTTGTTCGTTTGTTCGTTTGTTCGTTTGTTCGTTTGTTCGCTGGTTCGTTGGTTCGTTGGTTCGTTGGTTCGTTGGTTCGTTGGTTCGTTGGTTCGTTGGTTCGTTGGTTCGTAGGTTCGTTGGTTCGTTGGTTCGTTGGTTCGTTGGTTCGTTGGTTCGCTGGTTCGTTGGTTCGTTGGTTCGTTGGTTCGTTGGTTCGTTGGTTCGTTTGTTTCTTTGTGTCTTTGTTTCTTTGTTCGTTTGTTCGTTTGTTCGTTTGTTCGTTGGTTCGTTGGTTCGTTTGTTCGATTGTTCGTTTGTTCGTTGGTTCGTTTGTTCGTTTGTTCGATTGTTCGTTTGTTCGTTTGTTCGTTTGTTCGTTTGTTCGTTGGTTCGTTGGTTCGTTTGTTCGTTTGTTCGTTTGTTCGTTTGTTCGTTTGTTCGTTTGTTCGCTGGTTCGTTGGTTCGTTGGTTCGTTGGTTCGTTGGTTCGTTGGTTCGTTGGTTCGTTGGTTCGTTGGTTCGTTGGTTCGTTGGTCCGTTGGTTCGTTGGTTCGTTGGTTCGTTTGTTTCTTTGTTTCTTTCTTTCTTTGTTCGTTTGTTCGCTGGTTCGTTGGTTCGTTGGTTCGTTGGTTCGTTGGTTCGTTGGTTCGTTGGTTCGTTGGTTCGTTGGTTCGTTGGTTCGTTGGTTCGTTTGTTTCTTTGTTTCTTTCTTTCTTTGTTCGTTTGTTCGTTTGTTCGTTTGTTCGTTGGTTCGTTGGTTCGTTTGTTCGATTGTTCGTTTGTTCGTTTGTTCGTTTGTTCGTTGGTTCGTTGGTTCGTTTGTTCGATTGTTCGTTTGTTCGTTGGTTCGTTTGTTCGTTTGTTCGATTGTTCGTTTGTTCGTTTGTTCGTTTGTTCGTTTGTTCGTTGGTTCGTTGGTTCGTTTGTTCGTTTGTTCGTTTGTTCGTTTGTTCGTTTGTTCGTTTGTTCGCTGGTTCGTTGGTTCGTTGGTTCGTTGGTTCGTTGGTTCGTTGGTTCGTTGGTTCGTAGGTTCGTTGGTTCGTTGGTTCGTTGGTTCGTTGGTTCGTTGGTTCGCTGGTTCGTTGGTTCGTTGGTTCGTTGGTTCGTTGGTTCGTTGGTTCGTTTGTTTCTTTGTTTCTTTGTTTCTTTGTTCGTTTGTTCGTTTGTTCGTTTGTTCGTTGGTTCGTTGGTTCGTTTGTTCGATTGTTCGTTTGTTCGTTGGTTCGTTTGTTCGTTTGTTCGATTGTTCGTTTGTTCGTTTGTTCGTTTGTTCGTTTGTTCGTTGGTTCGTTGGTTCGTTTGTTCGTTTGTTCGTTTGTTCGTTTGTTCGTTTGTTCGTTTGTTCGCTGGTTCGTTGGTTCGTTGGTTCGTTGGTTCGTTGGTTCGTTGGTTCGTTGGTTCGTTGGTTCGTTGGTTCGTTGGTTCGTTGGTCCGTTGGTTCGTTGGTTCGTTGGTTCGTTTGTTTCTTTGTTTCTTTCTTTCTTTGTTCGTTTGTTCGCTGGTTCGTTGGTTCGTTGGTTCGTTGGTTCGTTGGTTCGTTGGTTCGTTGGTTCGTTGGTTCGTTGGTTCGTTGGTTCGTTGGTTCGTTTGTTTCTTTGTTTCTTTCTTTCTTTGTTCGTTTGTTCGTTTGTTCGTTTGTTTCTTTGTTTCTTTCTTTCTTTGTTCGTTTGTTCGTATGTTCGTTTGTTCGTTGGTTCGTTGGTTCGTTGGTTCGTTGGTTCGTTGGTTCGTTTGTTTCTTTGTTTCTTTCTTTCTTTGTTCGTTTGTTCGTTTGTTCGTTTGTTCGTTTGTTCGCTGGTTCGTTGGTTCGTTGGTTCGTTGGTTCGTTGGTTCGTTGGTTCGTTGGTTCGTTGGTTCGTTGGTTCGTTGGTTCGTTGGTTCGTTGGTTCGTTGGTTCGTTGGTTCGTTGGTTCGTTGGTTCGTTGGTTCGTTGGTTCGTTGGTTCGTTGGTTCGTTGGTTCGTTGGTTCGTTGGTTCGTTGGTTCGTTGATTCGTTGGTTCGTTGGTTCGTTGGTTCGTTGGTTCGTTGGTTCGTTGGTTCGTTGGTTCGTTGGTTCGTTGGTTCGTTGGTTCGTTGGTTCGTTGGTTCGTTGGTTCGTTGGTTCGTTGGTTCGTTGATTCGTTGGTTCGTTGGTTCGTTGGTTCGTTTGTTTCTTTGTTTCTTTCTTTCTTTGTTCGTTTGTTCGTTTGTTCGTTGGTTCGTTTGTTCGTTGGTTGGTTGGTTCGTTGGTTCGTTGGTTCGTTGGTTCGTTGGTTCGTTGGTTCGTTGGTTCGTTGGTTCGTTGGTTCGTTGGTTCGTTGGTTCGTTGGTTCGTTTGTTTCTTTGTTTCTTTCTTTCTTTGTTCGTTTGTTCGTTTGTCCGTTTGTTCGTTTGTTCGCTGGTTCGTTGGTTCGTTGGTTCGTTGGTTCGTTGGTTCGTTGGTTCGTTGGTTCGTTGGTTCGTTGGTTCGTTGGTTCGTTGGTTCGTTGGTTCGTTGGTTCGTTGGTTCGTTGGTTCGTTGGTTCGTTGGTTCGTTGGTTCGTTGGTTCGTTGGTTCGTTGGTTCGTTGGTTCGTTGGTTCGTTTGTTCGATTGTTCGTTTGTTCGTTTGTTCGTTTGTTCGTTGGTTCGTTGGTTCGTTGGTTCGTTGATTCGTTGGTTCGTTGGTTCGTTGGTTCGTTGATTCGTTGGTTCGTTGGTTCGTTGGTTCGTTGGTTCGTTGGTTCTTTGTTTGTTTCTTTCTTTGTTCGTTTGTTCGTTTGTTCGTTTGTTCGTTTGTTCGTTTGTTCGCTGGTTCGTTGGTTCGTTGGTTCGTTGGTTCGTTGGTTCGTTGGTTCGTTGGTTCGTTGGTTCGTTGGTTCGTAGGTTCGTTGGTTCGTTGGTTCGTTGGTTCGTTGGTTCGTTGGTTCGCTGGTTCGTTGGTTCGTTGGTTCGTTGGTTCGTTGGTTCGTTGGTTCGTTTGTTTCTTTGTTTCTTTGTTTCTTTGTTCGTTTGTTCGTTTGTTCGTTTGTTCGTTGGTTCGTTGGTTCGTTTGTTCGATTGTTCGTTTGTTCGTTGGTTCGTTTGTTCGTTTGTTCGATTGTTCGTTTGTTCGTTTGTTCGTTTGTTCGTTTGTTCGTTGGTTCGTTGGTTCGTTTGTTCGTTTGTTCGTTTGTTCGTTTGTTCGTTTGTTCGTTTGTTCGCTGGTTCGTTGGTTCGTTGGTTCGTTGGTTCGTTGGTTCGTTGGTTCGTTGGTTCGTTGGTTCGTTGGTTCGTTGGTTCGTTGGTCCGTTGGTTCGTTGGTTCGTTGGTTCGTTTGTTTCTTTGTTTCTTTCTTTCTTTGTTCGTTTGTTCGCTGGTTCGTTGGTTCGTTGGTTCGTTGGTTCGTTGGTTCGTTGGTTCGTTGGTTCGTTGGTTCGTTGGTTCGTTGGTTCGTTGGTTCGTTTGTTTCTTTGTTTCTTTCTTTCTTTGTTCGTTTGTTCGTTTGTTCGTTTGTTCGTTGGTTCGTTGGTTCGTTTGTTCGATTGTTCGTTTGTTCGTTTGTTCGTTTGTTCGTTGGTTCGTTGGTTCGTTTGTT
This sequence comes from Andrena cerasifolii, assembly GCF_050908995.1. Classification (NCBI taxonomy): domain Eukaryota; kingdom Metazoa; phylum Arthropoda; class Insecta; order Hymenoptera; family Andrenidae; genus Andrena; species Andrena cerasifolii. The sequence goes on along the minus strand of NW_027487064.1, from coordinate 8,880 downwards.
CGATTGTTCGTTTGTTCGTTGGTTCGTTTGTTCGTTTGTTCGATTGTTCGTTTGTTCGTTTGTTCGTTTGTTCGTTTGTTCGTTGGTTCGTTGGTTCGTTTGTTCGTTTGTTCGTTTGTTCGTTTGTTCGTTTGTTCGTTTGTTCGCTGGTTCGTTGGTTCGTTGGTTCGTTGGTTCGTTGGTTCGTTGGTTCGTTGGTTCGTAGGTTCGTTGGTTCGTTGGTTCGTTGGTTCGTTGGTTCGTTGGTTCGCTGGTTCGTTGGTTCGTTGGTTCGTTGGTTCGTTGGTTCGTTGGTTCGTTTGTTTCTTTGTTTCTTTGTTTCTTTGTTCGTTTGTTCGTTTGTTCGTTTGTTCGTTGGTTCGTTGGTTCGTTTGTTCGATTGTTCGTTTGTTCGTTGGTTCGTTTGTTCGTTTGTTCGATTGTTCGTTTGTTCGTTTGTTCGTTTGTTCGTTTGTTCGTTGGTTCGTTGGTTCGTTTGTTCGTTTGTTCGTTTGTTCGTTTGTTCGTTTGTTCGTTTGTTCGCTGGTTCGTTGGTTCGTTGGTTCGTTGGTTCGTTGGTTCGTTGGTTCGTTGGTTCGTTGGTTCGTTGGTTCGTTGGTTCGTTGGTCCGTTGGTTCGTTGGTTCGTTGGTTCGTTTGTTTCTTTGTTTCTTTCTTTCTTTGTTCGTTTGTTCGCTGGTTCGTTGGTTCGTTGGTTCGTTGGTTCGTTGGTTCGTTGGTTCGTTGGTTCGTTGGTTCGTTGGTTCGTTGGTTCGTTGGTTCGTTTGTTTCTTTGTTTCTTTCTTTCTTTGTTCGTTTGTTCGTTTGTTCGTTTGTTCGTTGGTTCGTTGGTTCGTTTGTTCGATTGTTCGTTTGTTCGTTTGTTCGTTTGTTCGTTGGTTCGTTGGTTCGTTTGTTCGTTTGTTCGTTTGTTCGTTTGTTCGTTGGTTCGTTGGTTCGTTTGTTCGATTGTTCGTTTGTTCGTTTGTTCGTTTGTTCGTTTGTTCGTTGGTTCGTTGGTTCGCTGGTTCGTTGGTTCGTTGGTTCGTTGGTTCGTTGGTTCGTTGGTTCGTTTGTTTCTTTGTTTCTTTGTTTCTTTGTTCGTTTGTTCGTTTGTTCGTTTGTTCGTTGGTTCGTTGGTTCGTTGGTTCGTTGGTTCGTTGGTTCGTTGGTTCGTTGGTTCGTTTGTTCGATTGTTCGTTTGTTCGTTTGTTCGTTTGTTCGTTGGTTCGTTGGTCGTTGGTTCGTTTGTTCGCTGGTTCGTTGGTTCGTTGGTTCGTTGGTTCGTTGGTTCGTTGGTTCGTTGGTTCGTTTGTTTCTTTGTTTCTTTCTTTCTTTGTTCGTTTGTTCGTTTGTTCGTTGGTTCGTTGGTTCGTTTGTTCGATTGTTCGTTTGTTCGTTTGTTCGTTTGTTCGTTTGTTCGTTTGTTCGTTGGGTCGTTGGTTCGTTGGTTCGTTGGTTCGTTGGTTCGTTGGTTCGTTGGTTCGTTGATTCGTTGGTTCGTTGGTTCGTTGGTTCGTTGGTTCGTTGGTTCGTTGGTTCGTTGGTTCGTTGGTTCGTTGGATCGTTGGTTCGTTGGTTCGTTGGTTCGTTGGTTCGTTGGCTCGTTGGTTCGTTGGTTCGTTTGTTTCTTTGTTTCTTTCTTTCTTTGTTCGTTTGTTCGTTGTTTCGTTGGTTCGTTGGTTCGTTGGTTCGTTTGTTTCTTTGTTTCTTTCTTTCTTTGTTCGTTTGTTCGTATGTTCGTTGGTTCGTTGGTTCGTTTGTTTCTTTGTTTCTTTCTTTCTTTGTTCATTTGTTCGTTTGTTCGTTTGTTCGTTTGTTCGTTTGTTCGATTGTTCGTTTGTTCGCTGGTTCGTTGGTTCGTTGGTTCGTTGGTTCGTTGGTTCGTTGGTTCGTTGGTTCGTTGGTTCGTTGGTTCGTTGGTTCGTTGGTTCGTTTGTTTCTTTGTTTCTTTCTTTCTTTGTTCGTTTGTTCGTTGGTTCGTTGGTTCGTTTGTTCGTTTGTTCGTTTGTTCGTTTGTTCGTTTGTTCGTTTGTTCGCTGGTTCGTTGGTTCGTTGGTTCGTTGGTTCGTTGGTTCGTTGGTTCGTTGGTTCGTTGGTTCGTTGGTTCGTTGGTTCGTTGGTTCGTTGGTTCGTTGGTTCGTTGGTTCGTTGGTTCGTTTGTTTCTTTGTTTCTTTCTTTCTTTGTTCGTTTGTTCGTTTGTTCGTTTGTTCGTTTGTTCGTTTGTTCGTTTGTTCGTTTGTTCGCTGGTTCGTTGGTTCGTTGGTTCGTTGGTTCGTTGGTTCGTTGGTTCGTTGGTTCGTTGGTTCGTTGGTTCGTTGGTTCGTTGGTTCGTTGGTTCGTTGGTTCGTTTGTTTCTTTGTTTCTTTCTTTCTATGTTCGTTTGTTCGTTTGTTCGTTTGTTCGTTGGTTCGTTTGTTCGTTTGTTCGTTTGTTCGTTTGTTCGTTTGTTCGTTTGTTCGCTGGTTCGTTGGTTCGTTGGTTCGTTGGTTCGTTGGTTCGTTGGTTCGTTGGTTCGTTGGTTCGTTGGTTCGTTGGTTCGTTTGTTTCTTTGTTTCTTTCTTTCTTTGTTCGTTTGTTCGTTGGTTCGTTGGTTCGTTTGTTCGTTTGTTCGTTTGTTCGTTTGTTCGTTTGTTCGTTTGTTCGCTGGTTCGTTGGTTCGTTGGTTCGTTGGTTCGTTGGTTCGTTGGTTCGTTGGTTCGTTGGTTCGTTGGTTCGTTGGTTCGTTGGTTCGTTGGTTCGTTGGTTCGTTGGTTCGTTGGTTCGTTGGTTCGTTGGTTCGTTGGTTCGTTGGTTCGTTTGTTTCTTTGTTTCTTTCTTTCTTTGTTCGTTTGTTCGTAGGTTCGTTGGTTCGTTTGTTCGTTTGTTCGTTTGTTCGTTTATTCGTTTGTTCGTTTGTTCGTTTGTTCGTTTGTTCGCTGGTTCGTTGGTTCGTTGGTTCGTTGGTTCGTTGGTTCGTTGGTTCGTTGATACGTTGGTTCGTTGGTTCGTTGGTTCGTTGGTTCGTTGGTTCGTTGGTTCGTTGGTTCGTTGGTTCGTTGGTTCGTTTGTTCGTTTGTTCGCTGGTTCGTTGGTTCGTTGGTTCGTTGGTTCGTTGGTTCGTTGGTTCGTTGGTTCGTTGGTTCGTTTGTTCGATTGTTCGTTTGTTCGTTTGTTCGTTTGTTCGTTTGTTCGTTTGTTCGCTGGTTCGTTGGTTCGTTGGTTCGTTGATTCGTTGGTTCGTTGGTTCGTTGGTTCGTTGGTTCGTTGGTTCGTTTGTTTCTTTGTTTCTTTCTTTCTTTGTTCGTTTGTTCGTTGGTTCGTTGGTTCGTTGGTTCGTTGGTTCGTTTGTTTCTTTGTTTCTTTCTTTCTTTGTTCGTTTGTTCGTATGTTCGTTGGTTCGTTGGTTCGTTGGTTCGTTTGTTCGTTTGTTCGTTTGTTCGTTTGTTCGTTTGTTCGTTTGTTCGTTTGTTCGTTTGTTCGTTTGTTCGCTGGTTCGTTGGTTCGTTGGTTCGTTGGTTCGTTGGTTCGTTGGTTCGTTGGTTCGTTGGTTCGTTGGTTCGTTGGTTCGTTGGTTCGTTGGTTCGTTGGTTCGTTGGTTCGTTTGTTTCTTTGTTTCTTTCTTTCTTTGTTCGTTTGTTCGTTTGTTCGTTTGTTCGCTGGTTCGTTGGTTCGTTGGTTCGTTGGTTCGTTGGTTCGTTGGTTCGTTGGTTCGTTGGTTCGTTGATTCGTTGGTTCGTTGGTTCGTTTATTTCTTTGTTTCTTTCTTTCTTTGTTCGTTTGTTCGTTTGTTCGTTTGTTCGTTTGCTCGTTTGTTCGTTTGTTCGCTGGTTCGTTGGTTCGTTGGTTCGTTGGTTCGTTTGTTCGATTGTTCGTTTGTTCGTTTGTTCGTTTGTTCGTTTGTTCGTTTGTTCGCTGGTTCGTTGGTTCGTTGGTTCGTTGATTCGTTGGTTCGTTGGTTCGTTGGTTCGTTGGTTCGTTGGTTCGTTGATTCGTTGGTTCGTTGGTTCGTTGGTTCGTTGGTTCGTTGGTTCGTTGGTTCGTTGGTTCGTTGGTTCGTTGGTTCGTTGGATCGTTGGTTCGTTGGTTCGTTGGTTCGTTGGTTCGTTGGCTCGTTGGTTCGTTGGTTCGTTCGTTTCTTTGTTTCTTTCTTTCTTTGTTCGTTTGTTCGTTGGTTCGTTGGTTCGTTGGTTCGTTGGTTCGTTTGTTTCTTTGTTTCTTTCTTTCTTTGTTCGTTTGTTCGTATGTTCGTTGGTTCGTTGGTTCGTTGGTTCGTTTGTTCGTTTGTTCGTTTGTTCGTTTGTTCGTTTGTTCGTTTGTTCGTTTGTTCGTTTGTTCGCTGGTTCGTTGGTTCGTTGGTTCGTTGGTTCGTTGGTTCGTTTGTTCGTTTATTTCTTTGTTTCTTTCTTTCTGTGTTCGTTTGTTCGTTTGTTCGTTGGTTCGTTTGTTCGTTTGTTCGTTTGTTCGCTGGTTCGTTGGTTCGTTGGTTCGTTGGTTCGTTGGTTCGTTGGTTCGTTGGTTCGTTGGTTCGTTGGTTCGTTGGTTCGTTGGTTCGTTGGTTCGTTGGTTCGTTGGTTCGTTGGTTCGTTGGTTCGTTGGTTCGTTGGTTCGTTGGTTCGTTGGTTCGTTGGTTCGTTTGTTTCTTTGTTTCTTTCTTTCTTTGTTCGTTTGTTCGTATGTTCGTTTGTTCGTTGGTTCGTTGGTTCGTTGGTTCGTTGGTTCGTTGGTTCGTTGGTTCGTTGGTTCGTTGGTTCGTTGGTTCGTTGGTTCGTTGGTTCGTTGGTTCGTTGGTTCGTTGATTCGTTGGTTCGTTGGTTCGTTGGTTCGTTTGTTTCTTTGTTTCTTTCTTTCTTTGTTCGTTTGTTCGTTTGTTCGTTGGTTCGTTTGTTCGTTGGTTCGTTGGTTCGTTGGTTCGTTGGTTCGTTGGTTCGTTGGTTCGTTGGTTCGTTGGTTCGTTGGTTCGTTGGTTCGTTGGTTCGTTGGTTCGTTGGTTCGTTGGTTCGTTGGTTCGTTGGTTCGTTGGTTCGTTTGTTTCTTTGTTTCTTTCTTTCTTTGTTCGTTTGTTCGTTTGTCCGTTTGTTCGTTTGTTCGCTGGTTCGTTGGTTCGTTGGTTCGTTGGTTCGTTGGTTCGTTGGTTCGTTGGTTCGTTGGTTCGTTGGTTCGTTGGTTCGTTGGTTCGTTGGTTCGTTGGTTCGTTGGTTCGTTGGTTCGTTGGTTCGTTGGTTCGTTGGTTCGTTGGTTCGTTGGTTCGTTGGTTCGTTTGTTCGATTGTTCGTTTGTTCGTTTGTTCGTTTGTTCGTTGGTTCGTTGGTTCGTTGGTTCGTTGATTCGTTGGTTCGTTGGTTCGTTGGTTCGTTGATTCGTTGGTTCGTTGGTTCGTTGGTTCGTTGGTTCGTTGGTTCGTTGGTTCTTTGTTTGTTTCTTTCTTTGTTCGTTTGTTCGTTTGTTCGTTTGTTCGTTTGTTCGTTTGTTCGTTTGTTCGTTTGTTCGCTGGTTCGTTGGTTCGTTGGTTCGTTGGTTCGTTGGTTCGTTGGTTCGTTGGTTCGTTGGTTCGTTGGTGTTGGGTTCGTTGGTTCGTTGGTTCGTTGGTTCGTTGGGGTTCGCTGGTTCGTTGGTTCGTTGGTTCGTTGGTTCGTTGGTTCGTTTGTTTCTTTGTTTCTTTGTTTCTTTGTTCGTTTGTTCGTTTGTTCGTTTGTTCGTTTGTTCGTTGGTTCGTTGGTTCGTTTGTTCGATTGTTCGTTTGTTCGTTTGTTCGTTTGTTCGTTTGTTCGTTGGTTCGTTGGTTCGTTTGTTCGTTTGTTCGTTTGTTCGTTTGTTCGTTTGTTCGTTGGTTCGTTTGTTCGTTTGTTCGATTGTTCGTTTGTTCGTTTGTTCGTTTGTTCGTTTGTTCGTTGGTTCGTTGGTTCGTTTGTTCGTTTGTTCGTTTGTTCGTTTGTTCGTTTGTTCGTTTGTTCGCTGGTTCGTTGGTTCGTTGGTTCGTTGGTTCGTTGGTTCGTTGGTCCGTTGGTTCGTTGGTTCGTTGGTTCGTTGGTTCGTTGGTTCGTTTGTTTCTTTGTTTCTTCTTTCTTTGTTCGTTTGTTCGCTGGTTCGTTGGTTCGTTTGTTCGTTGGTTCGTTGGTTCGTTGGTTCGTTGGTTCGTTGGTTCGTTGGTTCGTTGGTTCGTTTGTTTCTTTGTTTCTTTCTTTCTTTGTTCGTTTGTTCGTTTGTTCGTTTGTTCGTTGGTTCGTTGGTTCGTTTGTTCGATTGTTCGTTTGTTCGTTTGTTCGTTTGTTCGTTGGTTCGTTGGTTCGTTTGTTCGTTTGTTCGTTTGTTCGTTTGTTCGTTGGTTCGTTGGTTCGTTTGTTCGATTGTTCGTTTGTTCGTTTGTTCGTTTGTTCGTTTGTTCGTTGGTTCGTTGGTTCGTTTGTTCGTTTGTTCGTTTGTTCGTTTGTTCGTTTGTTCGCTGGTTCGTTGGTTCGTTGGTTCGTTGGTTCGTTGGTTCGTTGGTTCGTTGGTTCGTTGGTTCGTTGGTTCGTTGGTTCGTTGGTTCGTTGGTTCGTTGATTCGTTGGTTCGTTGGTTCGTTTGTTTCTTTGTTTCCTTCTTTCTTTGTTCGTTTGTTCGTTTGTAACGTTTGTTCGTTTGCTCGTTTGTTCGTTTGTTCGCTGGTTCGTTGGTTCGTTGGTTCGTTGGTTCGTTGGTTCGTTGGTTCGTTGGTTCGTTTGTTTCTTTGTTTCTTTCTTTCTTTGTTCGTTTGTTCGTTTGTTCGTTGGTTCGTTGGTTCGTTTGTTCGATTGTTCGTTTGTTCGTTTGTTCGTTGTTCGTTGGTTCGTTTGTTTCTTGTTTCTTTCTTTCTTTGTTCGTTTGTTCGTTGTTTCGTTGGTTCGTTGGTTCGTTGGTTCGTTTGTTTCTTTGTTTCTTTCTTTCTTTGTTCGTTTGTTCGTATGTTCGTTGGTTCGTTGGTTCGTTTGTTTCTTTGTTTCTTTCTTTCTTTGTTCATTTGTTCGTTTGTTCGTTTGTACGTTTGTTCGTTTGTTCGTTGTTCGTTTGTTCGCTGGTTCGTTGGTTCGTTGGTTCGTTGGTTCGTTGGTTCGTTGGTTCGTTGGTTCGTTGGTTCGTTGGTTCGTTGGTTCGTTTGTTTCTTTGTTTCTTTCTTTCTTTGTTCGTTTGTTCGTTGGTTCGTTGGTTCGTTTGTTCGTTTGTTCGTTTGTTCGTTTGTTCGTTTGTTCGTTTGTTCGCTGGTTCGTTGGTTCGTTGGTTCGTTGGTTCGTTGGTTCGTTGGTTCGTTGGTTCGTTGGTTCGTTGGTTCGTTGGTTCGTTGGTTCGTTGGTTCGTTGGTTCGTTTGTTCTTTCTTTGTTTCTTTCTTCTTTGTTCGTTTGTTCGTTTGTTCGTTTGTTCGTTTGTTCGTTTGTTCGCTGGTTCGTTGGTTCGTTGGTTCGTTGGTTCGTTGGTTCGTTGGTTCGTTGGTTCGTTGGTTCGTTGGTTCGTTGGTTCGTTGGTTCGTTGGTTCGTTGGTTCGTTGGTTCGTTGGTTCGTTGATTCGTTGATTCGTTGGTTCGTTGGTTCGTTTGTTTCTTTGTTTCTTTCTTTCTTTGTTCGTTTGTTCGTTTGTTCGTTGGTTCGTTTGTTCGTTGGTTCGTTGGTTCGTTGGTTCGTTGGTTTCGTTGGTTCGTTGGTTCGTTGGTTCGTTGGTTCGTTGGTTCGTTGGTTCGTTGGTTCGTTGGTTCGTTGGTTCGTTGTTTCTTTGTTTCTTTCTTTCTTTGTTCGTTTGTTCGTTTGTCCGTTTGTTCGTTTGTTCGCTGGTTCGTTGGTTCGTTGGTTCGTTGGTTCGTTGGTTCGTTGGTTCGTTGGTTCGTTGGTTCGTTGGTTCGTTGTTCGGTTCGTTGGTTCGTTGGTTCGTTGGTTCGTTGGTTCGTTTGGTTCGTTGGTTCGTTGGTTCGTTGGTTCGTTGGTTCGTTGGTTCGTTGGTTCGTTGGTTCGTTGGTTCGTTTGTTCGATTGTTCGTTTGTTCGTTTGTTCGTTTGTTCGTTGGTTCGTTGGTTCGTTGGTTCGTGTCGTTTGTTTCGTTGGTTCGTTGTTCGTTGGTTCGTTGGTTCGTTGGTTCGTTGGTTCGTTGGTTCGTTGGTTCGTTGTTCGTTGGTTCGTTGGTTCGTTGATTCGTTGGTTCGTTTGTTTCTTTGTTTCCTTCTTTCTTTGTTCGTTTGTTCGTTTGTACGTTTGTTCGTTTGCTCGTTTGTTCGTTTGTTCGCTGGTTCGTTGGTTCGGTTCGTTGGTTCGTTGGTTCGTTGGTTCGTTGGTTCGTTTTGTTCTTTGTTTCTTTCTTTCTTTGTTCTTTCTTTTTCGTTTGTTCGTTTGTTCGTTGTTCGTTGGTTCGTTTGTTCGATTGTTCGTTTGTTCGTTTGTTCGTTTGTTCGTTGGTTCGTTTGTTTCTTTGTTTCTTTCTTTCTTTGTTCGTTTGTTCGTTGTTTCGTTGGTTCGTTGGTTCGTTGGTTCGTTTGTTTCTTTGTTTCTTTCTTTCTTTGTTCGTTTGTTCGTATGTTCGTTGGTTCGTTGGTTCGTTTGTTTCTTTGTTTCTTTCTTTCTTTGTTCATTTGTTCGTTTGTTCGTTTGTTCGTTTGTTCGTTTGTTCGTTTGTTCGTTTGTTCGCTGGTTCGTTGGTTCGTTGGTTCGTTGGTTCGTTGGTTCGTTGGTTCGTTGGTTCGTTGGTTCGTTGGTTCGTTGGTTCGTTTGTTTCTTTGTTTCTTTCTTTCTTTGTTCGTTTGTTCGTTGGTTCGTTGGTTCGTTTGTTCGTTTGTTCGTTTGTTCGTTTGTTCGTTTGTTCGTTTGTTCGCTGGTTCGTTGGTTCGTTGGTTCGTTGGTTCGTTGGTTCGTTGGTTCGTTGGTTCGTTGGTTCGTTGGTTCGTTGGTTCGTTGGTTCGTTGGTTCGTTGGTTCGTTTGTTTCT